>NW_028234432.1:22692000-22694500 GCF_977035675.1 Penaeus japonicus | reverse complement strand
TTACTCGTTTGAGTTCAAGATTTTGGTAGGCGTGAGTGAGTGAGTGTGTGTTTGTGTGTGTGTGTGTGTGTGTGTGTGTGTGTGTGTGTGTGTGTGTGTGTGTGTGTGTGTGTGTGTGTGTGTGTGTTTCCATTATCTCGAGAATCGAACACTGTGAAGAAGTAAACTCGGTGGTTCTATTTTTCAGGATTGAACTTCAAGTGCAAATGTCGGGTGTGAAGTTGATTTTAGGAGAACAGAGCAGAGGTCGGTAACACTTGGCACGCGTGCCAAACATAGCACACTAGGGCGGTGATTATGGCACGGCACAAGCATTTAGAAAACGATAGTAATAACAATGCTGATGATTATGATAATGATGTTAATGATAATGATAGTAATGATAATAGAAAATATGATGATGATGATAACAACAATAATAATAATAATGATAGTGATATATAGAAAACAGGTAAAGGAAGAAAAGAAAGTGGTTTTATATCTGATTAAGTCTACTTCTTTCTTGTATTATGAAGTAGTATTTCACTTCAAAATAAATGTTTTGTTTACATGTGTAGTACCATTTATTCTAAAGTTAAATGCAACAGACAAAAAGTCATAGTTGACACGCGAGGGGGTTGAAAACTTGAAATCTATACAGCAATGTCACGCTGCATTCAAAAGGTTGCCGACCCCTTATCTAGACAGATATACACAGAATTAAATTGATGTAATTTGGATTGGTTTGTCTGTATGTATGTATGTGTGGGAGGGGTGGAAGGAGGGATGGAAAGGGGATGGAGGGAGGAGGGAGGAATGGTAGGAGGGAAGGCTGAAGGAGGTAGGAGGAGGAGAGGAAGGAAAGGAGGGAGGAGGGAGACGTGGTGGAAAGAGGAATTGAAGGAGAGAGGAGGGAGGAAATGGGGGCATTGGAGAAGGTAGAGAGAAAGAGAGAGAGAGAGAGAGAGAGAGAGAGAGAGAGAGAGTGTTTTTCGATCATTTGTATGAAGTCTGTCCATGCAATATGCCCTCTCCCTAATAGACACTTTTTGAACCTGCATTCCACGAGGTCCCATAATTACAAACACAACATTAGAACCCCCTACCATAGCTTTATCATCACTATTGTCAATCAATCGCCCAGCTTTAATGCTTGCGTCCATTGCCATCAATCAGAATCATCATTATCACATCATTATAGTATTATGATATTGTGTCATTACCATGTCATGTGAGTGCGCGGATAAGCGTGACACTAATGTCTTGTTTGTTTTGCGATGATTACCGGCAAGATTATGTTTTTCGATAAAGGTGTATTTGCGCGTGTACGTAAACACAAACGCACGCACACACACACGCACGCACACACACACACACCGCATAGAAACACTCACACACTCTATACACTGTATCACACTCGCAGGAGAAGAAGGAAGGAGAAAAGATCGTTTATCGTGTAAAATTTTCAAAATTAATCTTCTTGATAAAAAAAGGACTGTTTATTGATACTAAAGATGGAGAGTGGAAAACAACACACATCAATGCAATACTATTAGACGGTAAGAAATGTGATGTAAGTCATATTTGATAAGAAAGAGAAAATCTTGATAAAAATGATAAGTTAGAATCTACAATGAGTTGCGTTAATGATAATTATTTTTTTTAACCTGTGTGAATATAATCAGGCTAATGAAGATAGTGCAATTGATAATCATTGGTTTTCAATTGATTATCGTCCTTAATGAATTATAGTGTTGAAAATAATTAATACATCATTATTAGCATTGTTATTATACTGATATCATCGTCATCATATGTATATTCATCATTTTAATGTCACTGTTATATTCAATATATTCACCATTAGTATTATCATTATTATTGCTATCTACACATCATCATCATCATCATTATCCTTATTATTGTTTTAATTGTTAACAAAATCAAACATCACGTAAGTTTATCTAAACCACAGGGATCTTCGATGTAAATGAATAAAGAAAGAAAAATAGGTAAATATGTAATTAAAAATCATCAGGAACATTAGCAGATCTTTGAATGATATATAATAGTATTTGGGTCAGACCTTCATTGCTGAAATATGACAAGAACGAACATGGCAGCTAAGATGGCGTGAGGGTTAGAATCCAATAAAAGACTACAGATTACATTACAATAATGGTCGCTAGGTTAATACAATGGTAGCACGCCGGCTTCACATTCCTGTGGTCGGCAGATCGAGTTTCCACTGTCGCCTGGTGGTCACTGCTGAGGCTGGGCACTATGGTGGGTAAGGACCAAGCTCGGGTCGAGTCGGCACTCGTTGGCACACTCTCGCGAGTCAGCAACCGATAACACAGGCAGGCTCGCCATAGCACATATAAGCCCGTGCGAAGCATCTGCTCTGCAAAATCTGGCTTATCCTTATCCTTTTCACAATCATTATAAAAATAGTCTATAAAAACATTCCCCAAAATGTATAATTATTTTCCCTTTCTCAACATATATTACGGTCATGCAG
>NW_028234432.1:22667000-22672000 GCF_977035675.1 Penaeus japonicus | reverse complement strand
ATATATATATTTTAAATAAAAATATATATACATATAAATATAATATAGATATAAATATCTATATAAATACATCTATATAAATACTAAATAATATATATATAAATATATCTCTGTATCATATATAATACATTCATGTAATAAAAATTTATAATATATATAATAATAATCTACCTATATAAGAAAATTAAATATATATATATAAAACATATAAAAAAATATTATATATATATGTAAAAACATCTATATATATATATATATAAATATATATTATCTCTATATATCTATATATATCATATATACCCACTGAGTTAGTGAGATTGTTTGAGTGTTAGAGTGGAGTTTTTCCTCACTCTAACACACACAAAAACAAACTCACTCACACTCACTCACATAACAAAAACACCCTCGCGCGCTCGCTCTCTGCTCGTCTCGAAACAGACACACACTCCTACTCACACACACCCACACACACACACACACAACACACAGATCACCTCCCCACAAACACACACACACCACTCACACACACACACACACACACCCCAGCAGACACAACAACCCACACCCCCAAACACACACTCACACACACACACACAAACACTCACACACACACTCACCCCCACACACTAACCACACTCAACTCACACACAATCACACACACAACACATACAGAAAGACTTTACCCACACACACTCACCTCTCACACTCACACACTCACACTCTCACACTCCAAAACTCACACCCTCTCACCACACACACACACACACACACACACTCACACACACACACACACACATAGTAGATAGATATAGATATTAGAGATAGAGAGATATCTATATAGATATATAGAGTATAGAGAGGTGAGATGATGAGACACACACACACAAACCCACACAAAATCACACACACAAACAACAAACAAAAACAAAAAACCCACACACTAACACACACAAACACTCAAACAACTCACACACACACAAAACTCAAACCACACACAACCAACACACACACAAACCCACAAACACACAAAAAAACAACCAACAACACACACAAAAACAAACCCCACACACACACACACACAAAACCACACACACACAAATCTCAAACACAAACCCAAATACAACACAAAAACACATACAAAACCAACACACACACACACAAAAAAACCCAACACAACACAACACACTCGAAAACCCCACAAACAAAAACCCACACACATCACACACACAACACACACACACACACACACACCACAAACACACAAAAACACACACCAAACCCACACACACACAACACAAACACACAAACCCACAACAATAACACACACACACAAACAACCACCACACACAACAACACAACACAAAAAAACAATACACAACACACACAAAAAACAACCCACACCACACCTCCACCACACACACACCCAACCCACACGCACATACACACAAACACAAACCAAACACACAAACACAAACACACACACACAAAACACACACACACACACAAACCCACAAACACAAATACCCACACACAAACACACACACACACACAAAAACACACACACACACACACAAACACAAATAAACACACAAACACACACACCACATAAACACAACACACCCAAACATACAAACAAACAAACACCACACACACAACACAACAACACCACAAACACACACAACACACAACACACATACACTACAAAAACACCACACACACACACACACACACCACACACACAACACACCACACACAAACACACACAAAACAAAACACAAACACAACACATTTTAGTTATATATATAACCCATATATATATACAAACAATACATTAACATACCAAAATATCAACACAAACCCACACACACACACACTCACCCACACATAACACACACACAAACACACACACGAAACACAAACAATACCCAAATACACACACACCAAAAAATACACAAACAAACACACACAAATCAAAACACACATAACACACACACACACACACAACACACACACTTCTCCTAAACATAACACACACACCACATTCACATACAAAATTCAACACACACACACAACACCCACACCCAAAACATACACACACACACAACCAAACACACACACACACAACACACATAACAATACACACACACACACACACACACACAAACAACAAAAACAACACACACAACAACACAAAAAACACACAAACACACACCATACCCACATACACACACACACACACACATACAAATACACAACACACACTCAAACACACACACACACCACACAAACACACACAACCACACACAACACAAACACAATACACACACATACACACACATACAAACCAAATAACCCACACACACAACACACACACATCACACACATATATATATATTATATATATATATATATATATATATATATATATTTATATATATATATATATATAAAATAGACAATATACACATAATATAATATATTATAGAAACACAAACCAAACACAACTAACACATAAAAAAAACTCAAAAAACTAACATTCACACACATACAAACACACACACACACACACAAACACCAACACACACTACCAATACACAAACAAAAAAAAACACCACACAAACACACAATCAAACCAAACACACATATCTCAAACATTCACACACCACACACACACACAATCAACACAAACCACACATAATCACAAACATACAAACCCAAAAACACACAACACACAATCACAAACCCACACACACACTCATCACAAAAACACAAAATAAAATCACACACACACAACCTACACACATACTCAATCAACAATACACACCAACACATCATCACACACAAACCCAAAAACAAACAACACACACACAAACCACCACACTCACCACACACAAAAAACCATAAAATGCCACACACTCACACACAACACAACAAGTATATATATATATTATAGAACTAAACACACACGAAACACATCAAACCCACACACAACACAACCTATAACAACAAACCCACCACACATCACACACCACACACAACAAACACACAAACACAACACTAACAACAAATATATAGATATTTATTTATATATATCCACACACAACAAACGCACACACACAAACACACACACACACACACACAGACACGAACACAAAAAACGCACACAAACACACACACATAGACACAACCACACACAAAAAACACACACACACACACACACAAACATCACACCCAAACACAAACACAACCCAAAACCAATGACACACACAACACACACCACACACACACACACAACCACCCACACACAATTCACACACCCACACACACACCACACACACACACACACACTAACCAAACACAAAAAATACAACACAAAAACACAAAAACACAACACACACAAACCCACACAACACACTTCCACACACAACAACCACACACACACACCCAACACATAACACAACAACACACAACACAAAAACACACAACACAACACACACATTATACAACATACACCGCAAACACAACACAAACCAAACACACACAACCACACACCACTTTATACCACAACACACCACACAAATATAACACACAACAACACAACAAATACAACTCACACACACACACCACACACACAAAACACACACACACACACACAACACACACAAAACACACACCAACAAACACAACAACACACAAACACACACACAAAACACCTTAACACACACAACAACCAACACACACAACACACACACACCCCACAATAAAACACACAACACACACACACACACACAACACCCACACACACATCAAACAAACCCACAAACACAAACACACACACACACCCACAAACAACACAAACACACAAACAAACTATACACACACACACACACACAACACAACACACACACACAGCACACAAACACTCACACTCAAACACACACACACAACACACACAAACACAACTCACTCCAACTCCACTCCATCCACTCCACTCCACTCCACTCCCACTCCCACACACACACACACACACACTAACACACACATCATACCAAACACTAACATATCACTCCCACTAATCACACAAACACAAACACACAAAAACACACAAAACAACACACCCACTCCAACACCCAAACACAAACACACATCACCCACACACAACACACACAATCACACCAAACAACAAACACAAACACACACACAACACCCACACCAACACAAAACCACAAACACACACAAAAAACACACACACACACACACACACACCACACAACTCACACACACAAACACATCTATATGTACACACATATATATTTATACACACACATATTTATACCCACAGCCATATATACATAACCACAAACTCTACATACACACAACACAAACACACACCACACACACAAAAACACACACAAAACACACACACACCACACACACACAACACCAACACACACCACCACACAAACACACACACACACACAAAACACACAACTTACATCACACAACACACACAACAAACACATATAACTACATACCCCACACACCCACACACACACACACACACCCACACACACACCACACACTCACCCCCCCCTCCCCTCACCACCCCACCACCCCAAAACCCCCTCTCATTTTCCTCCCCTCTCTCCTCTCCCTCTCTCTCTCTCCACTCTCTCTCTCTCTCTCCTCCTTCCTCTCTCCCTCTCTTTCTCTTCTCCCCTCCTCTCTCTCTCTCTCCCCCTCCTCTCCCTCCTCTCTCTCCCCTCTTTTCTCTTCTTCTCTCCTCTCTTCCTCCTTCTCTCTCTTTCCCTTCCTCCTCTCCCTCTCTCTTTCCCCCCCTCCCTCTCCTCCCTCCTCTCTCCTTCACCCTCTCCTCTCCAAATTTTCCCTCTCCTCTCGCTCCCACGGCACTTTCTCTCTTTCTTCTCCCTCTTTCTCTCTTCCCTTCTTTCTCTCCCTCTCTCCGATCCCCTCCCACCTCCCTCTCCTCTCTTTCACCT
>NW_028234432.1:22657000-22662000 GCF_977035675.1 Penaeus japonicus | reverse complement strand
TCGGGGTTTTACCGACGCTTAGGCCTCTGTTATAAAGACTGGCCAGTTATACTGCCGTAAGCTCTCCTGCATCTTGCATAAGATCTACTCTAATGCCCTCTTCTCCTGATGTTTTTCTTCTTTTCATGCCTTTTAGTGCTCTATTTACTTCCTCTACTGTGATGTTTGGAACGTCTCTAATTGTTGTGTTTGTCTCCGTATGTGGTTGATCGTTTGAGTGGTATAAGTCGAGATAAAAGTCTTCTATTATTTTGATAATTTCATTTTTATTGTATGTCACCTCTCTGTTGGGTTTCTTTACTGCATACATTTGTTTTTTCCCTATTCCGAGCCTCCTCTTTGTTGCCTTAAGGCTGGTGCCGGCAAGCAGAGCTTCATTTATTTTTCGTGTGTTAAATTTGCGTACATCCTCTTTCTTCTTCTTGTTTATCGCCTTAGCTCTGTTGATTCTATCTTGTCTCTGATTGATGTTATTTTCATGTCCCTACGCTGTTTCATAAGCTCTTTTGTCTCCACCGAAAGCTTACTGAACTTTTCTTTTTCGTCTTTACCCCCTATTTCAAGTGCAGCTTCCGTTAATATCTCACTGAATTGGTCGTTCATTTGGTCCATGTCAAGATCTTCGAGAGCTGAGTATTTGTTTCCGATGTTGATACTGAATTCAGTCGCTCTATTCTTAATGTTGATTAGATTAACGAGAGGCTTCTGTATGAGTTTATTTCGTTCCCTTCTTAGCTGTAACTTTATTCTACTTCTGACCAATCTATGGTTGCTACCGACATTTACTTTATTAATAACGGTTACGTGTTATACTATGTCGCGCCTATTGGTGATTATAAAGTCAATTTCGTTTTAAATGCCAGATGGTGATTTCCATGTCCATTTCCTCCCAGGTTTCTTTTCGAAGAAAGTATTCATAATTTTAAGGGATCTAGCTTCAGCGAATTCTATCAGCCTTTGTCCTCTCTCATTTCTGGTGCCTATTCCATGTTTCCCAACCGAGATTTCTCCATCTTCCCTTACTCCTATCTTGGCATTAAAATCCCCCATAATCACGGTAAAATGGGTTTTTGCTCTATCGGTAGCTGCTTGCACATCTTCATAGAAACTCTCTATCTCCTCATCACTATGACTGCTGGTAGGAGCATACACTTGGATAATTTTTAGGCTATATCTGTTGCTTAGTTTCGGTATTACATAAACTACTCTTACGCTCACACTGTAGAATTCCCTAACATTCTTTTTGGGTCGCTTGTGAACTAAGAAACCTACTCCTGATTCTTGTTTGCTATCCAAATGTTTACCTCGCCAATATAATAAGTGTCCATCATTTAGTAATTTCTGCTCTTCGCCTAGTCTCCTAACTTCAGAAAGTTCCTCAAGCAGTGTCAAAAGATCAGATTCTGTTCTCAGGGTCCTTACACTGTATGTGCATAAATTAATCCTCTTTAAGCGGCCTGGGTCTAACCGGATATTTTTAGCACCCTCTGCTCCGGAACCTACCTGATCACCGCCGTGACCACGGGCTCCTTCGCTTCCGGGGAATGAGGGCCGTTGTCTTGACTGGGAAATCATATTTAAGAGAGGTGTGGCCTGATACCCCCGCCTGTCGGCCTTGTGCACGGTGGGGGGATTAATTTTAGTCCGGAGGCTACCTTTAATCTCCAATAACACGCTTGAGTTAGTCTCGCATGTTATTAGGAGATTTTAGCATCCCCTGATCTATCTCACGACCTTCCAGTCTACTCATGTGAGAATGGACATTTGTTTATATATATGTGCAGGGCCTACGCAAAAATGCATGTTTGCATTATTATGCACACTCCCGTGCCCGCACTTATATTCGTTACTATATATAAATTGTGCCCGCGAATGCCTGTGTAGACGCATATATGTATACAAATAAGCAATTATGCACATACTCCAAGCGTATGTATACTTCTGTATGTATGCACACAGCACCTATACATAACAGCGATCGCGAGTGCACACGCACGCACGTAAATTATAATGTGCCAATGCATTATAATTTGTTTAAATACATATAGAAGGTAATGGTATACATATATCTGGCAACAATTCAGAGAGGTAATTACTAGTTGGTACCTAAACCGTTTGAGCGTCCTATGGTGGCCTTGACTGTTGGTAATGCCATATCTTGTGTTGGGCTTTCATTACAAATAATTTTCCAGACTGATATTCAGAGTGGTTGCATGATTAGATTTATGAACGCTGGGAACATAACATGTGATTCTATAGTATAATGTACTCACGAACTAGGAATGGATTTTACTCAGGCCAGATGTTGGATGGTAGTTGATCACCTTTGACCCTTGGCACTGGTGTTAACGTGGCATCTAACGTGATATTTGACTCATTTTCTGTTGGTTTGCTTGGATGGTATGATTTTATATTAGAAATATATTCAAACGTCCTCAGATGTCTGAGTATACTTGTAAATCACTATAAAAGATGGTATAGCTCAATGTTTTCCTTCATTTATATTCTGGCACTTTAGGCATTTCACTGCCTTTGAAAAGGCTAGATTTTTGTGGCATTTTTTTTTTCTTTTTTTTTCTACAGCACTTGTATAATTTCTTATTTCTATTTCGTTCGTATATACACTCTAGACATTCATAGATATTTT
The DNA here is from genome assembly GCF_977035675.1 of Penaeus japonicus. Taxonomy (NCBI): domain Eukaryota; kingdom Metazoa; phylum Arthropoda; class Malacostraca; order Decapoda; family Penaeidae; genus Penaeus; species Penaeus japonicus. The sequence continues at coordinate 22,659,353 of NW_028234432.1, read as the reverse complement.
CACCTTATGATGTACCGCCGCAGTTCACTGTATATACATAATTTTGCACTTAATATCGCTGAGGCCCAACGCATGACACCTCTCCTATATATACTTATATATACATATATATATATATATATATACATATATATAATATATATACATACATATATATAATATTCACAACTACTCATATATAAAATTTATATATTATATATATGATTGCAATTGGTGCCATATTATATAATTATATATATATATATTATATATATTCTTACCTAATATATATATATATATATATATATATATATATATTGATTGCATATATTATATACATATATATAATTATATATATATATAAATATATATATATATATATATATATATAATACACCATAGGTTATCTTATATATACCCATATCCTATACGATATATATAAAAATATTTTATTAATATATATATATATTATATATATATATATATATATATAAACTCTTAATATATATGGTAAAGATATATATATATATATAATATATATATTATATATTTAAAATATATATATATATATATTATTTCTTATTTAATATGCTATGTATGTGTACATATGTGTACATATAGGTACTCTTACTTATCACACATGTTATTATACTTTATATTAAATAAAATATATTTATTATATATATATATATATATATATATATATATATATATTATATATTATATATAACTATATATATGCGTGCGTGTGTGTGTGTGTGTGTGCATATGTGCGTACACATGCATACATTCTCTCTCTCTCTCTCTCTCTCTCTATCTATCTACCTATCTATCTATCTATCAATCTCTCTCTCTCTCTCTCTCTCTCTCCCTCTCTCTCTCTCTCCTCGCTGACCCCCTACCATTAAAAGAAAATAATCCCACAAGAATGCGTGCAAAAAACATAAAGAATCACAACATAAAAATGAGAAAAAGAGAGAAAAAAAAATATTGCAGGATGTGAGATCTCGAACAGACAGGTTGATAACATGATGGGGTGACGAATGGCCTGCTAGGCGGAAAGGATGAGTGCCTGCAGCGTTCGTGAAAAAGGGTTAGGAATCACGGCGGTCGATTTCCGAGGACACGCCCATTGCAGAATGTCTGTGGGAATGAGGTTTGTGCACTTGGCTTTTTTTTTTTCTCTTTTTTTAAGATTTTTTGTTAGTTTTTTTTCGTTGTTGTTGTTGTTTTTTCGGAATTATATATGTGTGTTTTCTTTCTCTTTCGTTCGCTTTATTTTTCTTTTCTTTTTTCTTTCTCTCTCTTTTTTTTTCTTTCTTTCTTTCTTTCTCTCTTTCTTTATCTATTTATCTATCTTTATCTCTATCTCTCTGTCTTTCCTTTACTCTTTCTCTCCTCCTCTCTCTCTCTTATTATTTAGTCTTCTTCTCCTTCTCCTACATAATCATCTTTTTCTCTTTCTCCTCCAGATCCTCTTCCTCTTCCTCTCCTGTTTTTTTTCTTTCTTTCTTTCTTTCTTCATCATCATCTTCTTCTTCTCATACTGTTCCTCCACATCTTCATCCTTATCTTCTGCTATTGTTTCGTCTCCTTCTTTTCCTCTTCCTTCTCCTCTTCCTCCTCCTCTCCTATTCTTCCTACCTACTTTTTTTCCATCTTCTTCCTCTTCTTCTTCCCCCCCCCCCCCTCTCTGCCTCCTCCAACCCCAACCGTCTCCCTCTGTATCACCTCACAGTTATTCCTTATCTTCTGCTATTGTTTCGTCCCCTTCTTTTCCTCTTCCTCCTCCTCTTCCTCCTCCTCTCCTATTCTTCCTACCTTTTCTCCTTTTCCATCTTCTTCTTCTTCTTCTTCCCCCCCCCCCTCTCTGCCTCCTCCGACCCCAACCATCTCCCTCTGTATCACCTCACAGTTATTCCTTCCTCCTTGGCGTACCATAAGTAAAGCAAATTAACATACCTGGTCCGACAACAGGTAATTAGACACCGGGAGACTCAGCTTGGGAATGAGGAGTTTGGGGTCAAATAATTTCTCATTATTTTGCCTCTACTATCCACACATGTTCGTGAGGTTTGCCATTGCGGGTGTGTGTGTACGTGTGTGTGTGTGTGTGTGTGTGTGTGTGTGTTTGTTTGTTTGTTTGTGTGTGTGTGTGTGTTTGTTTGATTGTGTGTGTTTGTGTGTTTGTGTGTGTGTATGTGTGTATGTGTGTATGTGTGTAGATGTAGGTGTTTTGCAATATGCCAAACCAAGACTGTAAACCTCTGAAAAATCAAATAGGAGAACTGAAAGAATAAGATAACTGAGTATATGGAAAGTACTTTGTTATATCCCGTAATATCCCCAGTGCGTGTATATGAAAATGATTAGA
>NW_028234432.1:22624500-22627000 GCF_977035675.1 Penaeus japonicus | reverse complement strand
GGGTGGGTGGGTGGGTAATTGTCTATATGTCTCCTAGTTTGTCTTCCTGTCTCCTTCCGTCCACCTCCTCTTTCTTTTGTCCTACATCCATCTTGCTCTTTGAACTGATTCCAAGACCTTTTATTCCGCCGTGACCACAGTGTTTAGGTCTAACATTTTTCTTTTCTTTTTCCCTTCCTTTTTTACGACGTCGGGAACGCGGAAATCCATTTGCACAAGATCCCAAGAGTCAGATGGCATGTGAAAGCATTGATCATTACAGAGTGCAAATTTTGCCCGCGTTTTTTCTTGCGAGATTTATCTGGTGAGAATAACAACACAGGCCTTTTTAATCTTCTATGATACTACTTTATAAGAATTTAGAGTCACAGTACGTTAGAAATTATTAACTAATTCGGTGTATAAATGTAAGTATGTATATATCTACAAAACAAAGGCATTACGTGTAATCACTTACCTCATTCGAATAACGCGGGTGTCAGCTGGCCGACGTAGAAACAAAGGAAGGTCGAGATGCGTAACGGCGATGGCGTTAGGTCGAAATACATGTTATTTTACTCCAGGTTTTCGCTCATTTCACTTCTTGTCTTCGGGATTTTTTGAGGTTACTAGTCACAGTGCTGGTCTGACGAAGCATTTTATTATACAGTTCCAGTCCTCTACGATTATTTTTGAGGTTACGAAGAAATCACAATTCCGTTTTACAGACTATAGTTTCAAGAATTCCTCTCAATGTTTCTGTATATCACAAGAGGTGGTGAATATATAAACTTTTTTTATCTATATATGCATTTTTATTCTGCGTATCTGTGATCTTTAAGTTGAACGTATTTAACAGTTAATGTTATTTCATATACATATTTTCCATATGTTGGAGTTAATTGTCAGGAATAGTCACTTTTATCAGATGTGATAATGATGATGTGCTAGTTATAAAATTTTAAATTTAAGATTACCATTATAATGACCACGGAATGTTATTGCCATAATTTTATGATTCATTGTTAACTGTTTTATCATTGACATCAGTGCCATATTACCATTAGCATTGCCTTCACCATTATTGTTGCCATCATTTTCATAATTTCTACTATTGCCATCATTGTAGCATTATTTCAAATAATGCTATAACAGTGATTATTATCATTATCATTGATATCATCATCACTATACTCAACTTTATGATCATCAATATCATCATCATTTTATTATCATCACCCCCCCCCTCTTCTCTATCTATCTATCTATCTATCTATCCCTTCTCTCTCTCTCTCTCTCTCTCTCTCTCTCTCTTTCTCTCTCTCTCTCTCTCTCTCTCTCTCTCTCTCTCTCTCTCTCTCTCTCCTTCTCTCTCTCTCTCTCTCTCTCTCTCTCTTTCTCTCTCTCTCGCTCTCTCTCCTCTCTCTCTCTCTCTCTCCTCTCTCTCTCTCTCCTCTCTCTCTCTCTCTCTCTCTCTCTCTCTCCCTCTCCCTCTCCTCTCCCTCTCCCTCTCTCTCTCCCTCTCCCTCTCCCTCTCCCTCTCCCTCTCCCTCTCTTCTAAACTGATTCATAATCTCCCTAGCATTTTCCAAGAACAAATATTACGTGTCTAGGAATTCCACCTCCCCCCATCCCCCACTTCTGTTTCCCTTCTCCCTCCCTCGCCCAACTCTTCCTGTCCTAACAATTCAGAGAGAAAAAAAAGGAAAATACACTTCTATTTTTGTACTTCCCTGATTGTCGTGTTACGGATTCTCGATTCCTGAATGGGATCTCGTGCTTGCTCATGACATGGAATTAGGGGAGCGATCAACGCCTGGCAGGGTGGGGGCTTTGTCGTCTTCTGCTTTTTTGTTTCTTTGTCTTTAGATCTTGTTTGTTCTCACTGTCTTTATGACTCTTTGTTTCTTTGTGTCTGTGTCTCTCTGTTTCTTTGTCTCTGTGTTTCTCTGTTTCTTTGTCTCTGTGTTTCTCTGTTTCTTTGTCTCTGTGTCTCTATGTTTTTTTCTGTCTCTATGTCTCTCTGTTTCTCTGTCTTTATGTCTCTCTGTCTTTACGTCTCTCTGTTTCTCTGTCTCTAAGTTTTTCTGTCTCCATGTCTCTTTGCTTTTCTGTCTTTATGCCTCTATGTTTCTTTGTTTCTATATCTCTCTGTTTCTCTGTCTCTGTGTCTCTATGTTTCTCTGTCTCTCTTTCTCTCTACCTTTCTGTCTGTCTCTATCCATATATCTATATATTTTTTTTCTTTCTGTCTTTCTATCTCTCCATCTCTCTGTCTCTCTGTTTCTATGTGTATATTTCCTCTGTCTCTCTGTTTCTCTGAGTCTATTTCCTCTGTCTCTCTGTTTCTATATATTTATCTATCTAAATCTCTTTCTCTGTCTTTCTCTCTGTCTCTCTTTCACTCTGTTACTCTGTCGGTATGTCTCTCTGCCTATCTCTGTCAATCTATCTATCGATTTTAATTTGTTTCTCCGTCTATCTCTCTATCTCTCCGTCTTTATCGCTTTCTACTTCTGTA
>NW_028234432.1:22599500-22607000 GCF_977035675.1 Penaeus japonicus | reverse complement strand
GGAGAAGGAGGGCGGAGGGAGATAGAGAGAGCGGGAGAGGGAGAAGGAGGGAAGGAAGGGGAGAAAGGGTATGTCTGCGTGTTTGAGTGTGTGTGTATGGGTGAATGGGTGGGTGCGTCTCTCTCTCTCTCTATTTCTCTCTCTCACTCTTACTCTTACTCTTACACTTATTCTTACTCTTACTCTTACTCTTTCTCTAACTCTTATTCTAACTCTGACTCTAATTCTAACTCTTAATCTTAATTTTAATATTAATCTTAATATTAATCTTAATCTTACTCTTACACTTACTCTTTCTATTTTTATTTCTATTCCTATTTCTCTTTCTCTCTCTCTCTCTCTCTCTCTCTCTCTCTCTCTCTCTCTCTCTCTCTCTCTCTCTCTCTCTCTCTCTCTCTCTCTCTCTCTCTCTCTCTCTTTCTCTCTCTCTCTCTCTCTCTCTTATTCTCTCTCTCTCTCTCTCTCTCTCTCTCTCTCTCTCTCTCTCTCTCTCTTTCTCTCTCTGTTACATCACAGAGAGAGAAAACGTTTACCATTCCTACAAAGGGAAAATTGACTACTGAACAAACACTTTTTGAGAATAGCGAAAAAAAATTGATAAATCACAAGCTGTTGAAAAGGACATTGAATAAGACTGATCTGATCGTAAAGGGCTCTCAAAAAAAAACTTATTCCTCATTAAAAAGAAGTAATAAAAATCCTTTCAAAAGGGATATATTTTCTCATTTATTCTTTTGCAAAACACGAGTCTCAAATGGTTATTTCATTCTCAAATCATGACACTAGAAAATTGTGCTTATATCTAAGGACTATTTAGTTCTGATTTTGAAGGGTAGTTGTTATCATTGCTGTTAAATAAGGTAATCCGTTAACAGGACCGGATTTAACAGGATCAAAATGTGCAAATCCTGTGAACTCGGTAGAAGGAGAGAAAAAGAAAAGGAAAGCGAATCAAACAGGCAGACAAGCACATATAGAGATATATGAGTGTAGGGGAAGAAAATAAATAAAGAAGGAGAGTGAGAGGGTGTGCGTGTGTGTGTTAGAGAGAGAGAGATAGAAAGAGAAAAATGAGAAACAGACATAAAGAGACAACCATCTCTACAGTCAACTAAAAAATCGAACCCAGACTGCCACCCAATTTGAAAATAAGAGACGATTGTCGCAGGAAAAAGGAAGGTTAGACACTGACGGATTGCCCCTCCCCTTGTCCCCACCCCCTCCCTCCCCCCAGCCATCTTCCCCTAGACATCGACCGAGTCTCCTATACTTCGCGTAATTAAAGAGGACTTGAATACAACGCTCCTCTGGTAATTAAGGTGACGAGAATGGGTAGGGCAAGGGATCAATGGCTCAAACATGCACACACACGTCCTCTTCTGTCTCCATTTTTCTACTCATTTTTTTTTCTTTTTTTTTGACACAATGTTAATATGTACTTATGTCTGTCTTCGTAGTTGCACAGATATGCGAATGTATCCGTTATTTTCATCTATTCATACATCTGTCGGTTAATGTTCCTTACTATAACTGATCATTTGATTGCTGTTCTCAGAAATATACAGTAACGTATTTTTCTGAATACACATATATACCATGTGGATAGATAATTAGGTAGATACATAGAAAGATATAGAAGTACATGTATAGATAAAAAGAGAAAGAGTTATTCGTACCTCCATGTGAGTTACATATACAATTTTTGTACTAAACAGCAATGCTATTCGCCAGTCAGCTGAGAGGGTGCTAATGAGGCGCTGAAAAGTTGAAAAGAATATAGGCCTACTTGATACATTTTTTATTTAAGTACACACCGATGTGTAAGTTCATGTTTTTGTGTATTTCAGAGGAAAATTTTCTCCTGCGTATTTGATGTCAATATATATTTTTTATATATATATATGAGTAATATAAATTTATTATATATATATATATATATATGTGTGTGTGTGTGTGTGTGTGTGTGTGTGTGTGCCCGCATTTGTGTGTGTGTGTGTGTGTATGTGTGTGTGTATATATATATATAAATCTATATATATATATTTATATAAATTATATATATATATATATATATATACGTAAATGTGTGTGTGTGTGTGTGTGAGTGTGTGTGTGTGTGTGGTAGTGTAGTGTGTGTGTGTGTGTATATATATATATATATAAATATATATATATATATATATTATTTATATATATATATATATTGTCGTGTGTGTGTGTGTGTGTGTGTGCTGTGCTGTGTGATATGTGTGTGTGTGATGTGTGTGTGTGTGTATATATATATATTATATATATATATCTATCTATATATATTATATATATATATTATATGTTAGAGTGTGTGTGTGTGTGCGCGTGTGTGTGTGTGTGTGTGTATGTGTGTGTGTGTGTGTGTGTGTATATATATATTTATATATATATTATTATATATATATATATATATCTTATATATATGAATATATCTATATATGCCCTGTGTGCGTGTTTGAGAGACAGATATTATATATACATAAAATGGACCACAAATGATATATATTATATATGTATATATATATTATATATCATTATATTTATTATATTTATGGTAGAGTTGCGGTATATATAGATGTTTGTGTGAAAGTGTGAGATAGAGAGAGATAGTAAAAAATCACCAATCAAAAACAAAATCACACACTAAATATCAACTACTTTAAATCAGCAACTCTAAATACACAAATACAACACACCCACCACAATCCCCCCACACACACACACGTCCACAAAAACAAAAACTCACAAAAACAAAATCACTGAAAGTGATGAGAAAACAAACACACACAACTAACAAAACCCAAACCCACCGCCCCCCCCCCACCCTCCCCACGTCACACACACGCACACAACACACCAACAAACAACACACACACACAACACAAGACAAACCACACACCAAACACACACACCACAAACACACACACACACCCAACACACACAAAAACACACCTATATATTTAAATATATACTATATATTATATTATTTCATATATATATATATATATATATATATATATATATACATATATATATATACATGCATATTTATATACATATTGAGGGACACCGTAGCGTAGTGGCCTAGTGGGTACTGCCAGTGGCTGAGGACCAAGAGTCTCCAAAAACACGCGGGTTTGAATCCCAGGGCATCCACTCGGGTAACGGTCTCCAGCTGCGTAAAAGAAGGCACTGTCCTACCCTTACGAGAGAGCTCAGGACGTGAAATTGTTTATACACACAAAGAAAAGATACATAGGTATATTAATGTTAATGTGTTACCCCTATAAAGATACAAAAATGATATCCGCTATACTTTTGTAAAGACTTTTCTGTTTACTAGGAAGAATCTTAGTAGCGCATTTCTTCCTTAACACAGGATGAAAATATCTGTTTTCGGTACAGTAGTCGTATTTAGGATTCAGATTCAGTGTACACAACTATATATCCGTAAATTTGCACAAAACTTTATTCTTTTTATATACTGAACTCAGTACTATAAGGCTTGAATATATATATTATAGTAATTAAACCTAATTCCAGTACTTTTTTTACATTATTTATGGCATATACAAAACCCGTAACAAAACGTTTATAAAAAAAACTTTTTTTCTTTCTCGCAGGACCAAATTTGGGTTTTGAAGCTGGAAAATTACATAAAATAATCTAAATAATAATCTATAACTAAAACCGTAAATATGCACAAGGCTTCTGTCCATTAGGCGAGGTTGGTGATATATCCACCAATCATAAAAAACAGTAACTGATGAATGAAAAAAGTGAGTTTTGATTGGCTGTGAGAGGCGCATATACTCATTTGTGGGAGGATTCGTTGCTTTGTTGACCAATAAGCTTTTAAGGGTTAGTTCTGTGTGTTTACCTTGCAGAGGATTTTTTTTAAATAAATGCAAGGTGGTAATTAGATTTACCGATTAGATATTCAGAATGAAACTAACTTAAACACCACCCGATATGCTTGTTTAAGCCAAATATCAGAACTGATTTAAAACCAAATTTTCATTTTGAACGAAAAGACAAACCTATACTATACCAACAGAAATCAGACAGTTCAAAAATATCTGAATATTATAAGGAATTCGAAACAACGACCATAATTCAACATATCATATTTTTGAAAATATCAAATGAAACAAAATATGTCGTGATTGAAACTGATTTGACTTTAGATGCTGATTTGACTCCATCATCGTTTGTCCAATTCTATGGATTGTGATCAAATTTGTACTGGTTGGTGCGGCTGTATCTTATTAGTTTGTTAATTATTAGGATGGTGGTTATGATTTATAGCATTACCTTAGGAGTAATTATAATATTTCTGTATCTTTTATCATGATCATAATCAGTATTGATATTATGACTACTATCATTACTAGAAATGCTAACATTATCATCGTAAGTGTTATCGTTATTATCATACTACTTTTTCTTATTACCGATATTTTTCTCATATGTTTATCTTCATTTTCTTGATAACGAATTTCAATCAATCTACCGTTCCTTACATGGCCTACGTATTATAGGCCTATCCATTTAGTAATCAACGTTGTAATATTTGTATTGATACTGCATGAGCTCAAAGAAATTCTCTCTCTCTCTTTCTCTCTTTCTCTCTCTCTCTCTCTCGCACTATCTCTCATCAACACTCATCACTTCTCTCTCTCACTACATACTCTCACTCTCTCTCTCTCACTCTACACACAATTCACTCAACTCTCTCTCACTCTTATCACGCTCTCTCCACTTCTCACTTCATACCAATCTCTCTAATCACACTCTCTATCTCTTCTACTCTCACTTCACAACACTCTCTCTCACACTCTCTTTTATTATATTTTCACTTCACCCTCTCTTCTCTCTCTCTATCTCTCCTCTACGCTCCACCACACTATCCTCTCTACTCTCCTCTCTCTTCTCTCACTATCCTCTTCTCTTTCTCTTTCTCTCTCACTCTCCTTTTTCTCTCTTCCTCTCTCTCTCTCTTCTCTCTCTTGTCTCTCTCTCTCTATTCTCTCTTCCTCTCTCTCTCTCTTTTCTCTCTCCTCTCTCTCTCTCTCTTCTCTCTTCCTCTCTCACTCTTTCTCTCTCTCTTTTCTCTTTTCCTCTCTCTCTCTCTCTTCTCTTTTCCCCCTCTCTCTCTTTTCTCTTTTCTATTCTCTCTCTCTCTCTCTCTCTCCCTCCCTTTCTCTCGCTCTCTCTCTCTCTCTCTCTCTCTCTCTCTCTCTCTCTCTCTCTCCCTCTCTCTCTCTCTCTCTCTCTTTCCTCTCTCTCTCCTCTCTCTCTCTCTCCTCTCTCTCTCTCCTCTCTCTCTCTCCTCTCTCTCTCTCTCCTCTCTCTCTCTCTCCTCTCTCTCTCTTTCCTCTCTCTCTCTCTCCTCTCTCTCTCTTTCCTCTCTCTCTCTCTCCTCTCTCTCTCTCTCCTCTCTCTCTCTCTCTTCCTCTTTCCTCCCTCTTTTCTCCCTCTCTCTCTCTTCTCTTTCCTCCTCTCTCTCTCTCTCTCTCTCTCTTCTTATTCTCTCTCTCTCTCTCTCTTCTCTCTCTCTCTCTCTCTCTCTCTCTCTCTCTCTCTCTCTCTCTCCTCTCTTTCTCTCTCCTCTCTCTCTCTCCTCTCTCTCTCTCTCTCTCTCTCCTCTCGCTCTCTCTGCATTCATAGATATATATAAAGCACACGCTAGCGCACACCTATTTACACATATATATATACATATGTGTGTTTATATATATATATATATATATATATATATATATATATATATATATATATATATATATATATATGTGTGTGTGTGTGTGTGTGTATGTGTATGTGTGTGTGTGTATGTGTATGTGTGTGTGTATACATATACACATACATATATATGTACGTATGTATGTCTGTATGTATGTAAACAAGTTTGTAAATAGGTGTGCGCTGGTGTGTGCTTTATGTATATTTATGAATGCACATGTAACCGCTTACACAGACAATGTGTGTGTGTCCGTGTGCGCGCGCGTATGTACATTTATCATATAGAACTTTCGTATACATAGAAGATTCAATGAAAGTTTCTCATGTTGTTTTCCTGACAGAAATGAGAATACTACGCGGCCACCTCCTGTACCTCGGCTGGATATGCGACAGAATGCGATATCGCATCCCTGTGTCCATGTACAATCATATGTTCCACCACCATTTCATCATCGGGATGTTAATGGCGATGGCTTTTATGACGCTGTATCCGACAATGCACGTAACGGGACAGGACTCAAGCGGCGAACGAGGTCACATCTCTCCCTTGACCCAAGGGGTGTCATCCCGCGTCGTTTGGGACATCATCAGAAGTGGAATCTCTAGCTTCTTCCATGACATGAACACCACCTTCAACGGCACGGTCCCGGGAACGGTTTCACTCCAGCTGCACTGGGTGAACAAAAGCCACGCCCATGAAGATGATCGGGAAGCTAATATCAACCTGATTAGGAAGCCCTTTACGCTGGTTGACAGTCTCGACTTGGTGGATCGCCTTGAGAAAAGCAGGTACGTGGCCCGCCATACCACGGTGATACTAGTCATTACGGCTACCATAGTGCCTGAAGTCGGAATCACCATCTCAGGAGCCAGCTTTACCGTCTGGAACGAAGGATATCGCTACCGGTCTTGGTTGATATCACATTCTAAAACAGTCGTCTATTTCGGATATGGCAACTATCTTGCCATCTTCATATGCTTTTCGATCGCCCTCCTTGTCTTAATCACCTTAGTAATCTTTTTAAGTTCTCACAACCGAGAAATCGATAGATTTATCCATATCACTCACTTCTTCAATATCTTAATCCTCATCCATCTTTGTTTAATGTCCATGCGCTGCCTCGATTTCTTTTCCTTCCATACAAAAGCGTTTAATGAAACGGAAGCATCCTTTCAGGCCATCCTTGGAAAACGAGTGGCCAATACTTCCAACTTCACTTTTGACTCGAACCTCCGTTTTTGGAGTAGTGTTGTTGAGCCAGCGCCTGGGATAGATGAAGATCGACAGCTGATAAATGATACTCATAACAGATTCGACGACGTCTTTACTTTCGGAGTTAATTTAAAGGAAAAGTTCGAGGAAGGAGACATACTTCACGGAGAATGGGACGATGAGGGTGACCACTCGCACTTCTACACTCACACAGAGGAAACAGACCAACTCGATGGGGAAAGTGTCCAAGATAATGGAACTTATCATCACCATCACAAACCCATCCCGAAGTCACGCGAGAAAGCAGGAGCCACCAACAACAACACAGAAGTTCTGCGACTGTTTTCGGAGCTCATTGCTTTGATCATGGACTTCGAGCTCACAATACCTCCCGTATTTATAATCTGTGGCTGCAAGTTTTTGTACCATTTTTTGTCCAGTGTTAGGCGTATTACGAGAAGGTTCTTCATAGGCCTCTTCTTTATATACATGTCCATCTTTCTCTTCTTTTA
>NW_028234432.1:22592000-22594500 GCF_977035675.1 Penaeus japonicus | reverse complement strand
TGATGACAGTGTTATATGGTCCCGACTCACGCTTAGGATTCGCATGCTCTGTTGCCAAGGAATATTGCCAGAGACAGGGACTGACGGAGGTGGACTGTCGTATCGCAAGCTATCTGTACCCACACTGTAAAGTGATTGCTGGAAATGAGGAAGTGAGTTGATACATTATGTAGATATTTATTTTTGTTATATCTTTTTCAAAGAATGGCAAGTCAATGGGATATTTTCTGACATTCCTCTTAATCTTATTCCTGTCACGCCTTTCCTTTCATTTTCCTTACCTAAGCTTTGTTTGTATCCTTATTGCTTTTATTTATTATCATTGTTATTTTTATTGAATTATTTTTTTTGTTTTTGTTTTCACTTTTCATTTGATGTGCATATCACCTTTAGAAATGTCCTTTTACACGTGCAGTGAGTTTCAGAGGATTTTCAGTATTAGATAAAAAGATGTACTAATATTTTCTTAATCTATTTTTTTTAATTTTTTGGCCTCAGGCTCTGTCTTTCATCGAGCAGAATAAAGCAGACTTCCGTCTGAAAAGGCTCAAGCGACTGCCTGTTTCCGGGGCATTCCACACAGACCTCATGATGCCTGCAGTCACAGCACTCAGGAAGGTGAGGAACTTGGCTTATTGTATTGCACTTGACTGCTTTCACCACATCACTCTTTATTGTAATGAGAGGATATCTAATTTCCTCCCCTTCTTCACTCTGATTTCTCCACAGGTTTTGAACACGATAACCATTGAAAGTCCACTCATCCCAGTCCACTCGAACGTCGACGGCAGATATTACAAGAACGCAGAGCAGGTCAAAAAGCAACTTCCAAAACAGATCTGCAAGCCAGTGAAATGGGAACAAACAATGCACATTATTTACGAAAGAAACAGAGGGACTGCTTTCCCAGCAACATATGAATGTGGACCTGGCAGATCGCTAAAGACTATTCTGAAAATGTGTAATGCCAAAGCCTTTGATTCTTGTTCAACTCTAGAGGCATAAATTTTTTTAGTACATGCTGGGTGTGTAAATACGTGTTTGTTTTTTTTATGTGAAAAATGAAAAGTATGAAATTAATTACTCTGAAAGTAGAAACAGATCTTAAAAGGTGTACAGTTTAGTTAATGAAATATGTAAATTGCTACTGGCTTTCTGTTTTTCCTTTTATTCCTTGTAAGAAGACAGTTTCAATAACTGAATTTCCTTCTCCACATTTTCTTATTTAGCCAAAGAAGTTTTACATTTCTTGCAAATGTGATAAGAACATGGAAAGCTGTAAGTAATAATAATTTACCCATGATAAAGGGCCTGGTCTCCTAACATTTTGACTGACAGTGGTTGGGACATATCTCCTCTATATTTATTCAATTTCTTTCATTTATCATTACAACTCCCAAAATCTAGCATATTCTCAAAAATCAAAAAACATCTTTTTTGTCATATTTCTCACTTCCACAAGATAAATTTGAAGATACAAAGAAATGTGGAACAACCATACACTAATTATATCACCTTCGGTGAGTGCATAAAGAAAAGAAAAATGGAAACAAGGTATTTGCATTTGTTTTTGTAAATGTCACATACTATTCTTTTCATTCATCATTCATATTGAATTTTCAATTTTTCAATGAATATATATCTATATACAATTTAAATTGCCATCATGCAACAGTAGGGTCAAAAGCTCTCCCTTTTTCACCAATTTTGAGGTAGGAAATAGGGTGTATGCCTGAAGTTATTCAACTTGCATTTTTTAACCTGTGAAGAGGGAAAAGAATTCTGTGTCCATCTTATATTCATGTTATAGCTCTGCAAAATAGTACATTCTCATGAATATAGTTTTTTCTTATATTTCACGCTGTCATACTGTAACATTTTTCTCATAAAAGAGGAATATACATGAAAAAAAAATATTTATTAATTATTTGTTTTTAGTGTTTAGGAGAAAAATATGCAACCAGGAGGAAAGTGTAACAGACACATCCTATTATGTCCCATATTTATCACTATTTTGTTTTTTACCTAAACAAGGGCAGAGGAAAAGATGTATATTATGAAATGAGTAGTACATATTCCTCTTTCCTTAAGTCAAAATTTTAAATTAATGTTTTTGGTCAGGACATGGTTCTGCCACTTCTTTGGATTTAATCTTTTTTTCCTGTTTTTCTTTTTACTTTCTCCCCTTCTCAATCATTTTGATAAACAAAGAATATGTCTTTCAAAGCTGTACAATATTAACCCATTGCAGACGGGGATAGATTTGTTTGCCCAGTCTCCAGGTTAGGTTTTATTTAAGAGCAAAGTAGCTTGACACATCATTTGAATCTTCCCACTCTCTTTCAGTCACTCATTGTAAAATTAGAGCCATTTTTGTTTCATTTTTTGTGTGTTTTATTGAGTTTAGAAACTTATATGTGCCATATGACAGGCTCTATCAATGCTGCAGTTGATATGATCCATATTATAATGCTCATTATTTTCTTTATACTCAATGTGA
>NW_028234432.1:22584500-22587000 GCF_977035675.1 Penaeus japonicus | reverse complement strand
AGTTAAAATCACACACACAACTCAAATATATATTACAAAATACAACCAAAAAACAAGACACAAGCTACATAAATAATTCCAAGGGGCTTTAGTTGATCCACCTTAGTAACAACATCATGGTAAGACAAAGAGATGAAAGTTTTTTCAAGTAATAAACGTATAGAATGTTTTGTGCATGACAAGTCCTTACTGGGCAGCTAATTCAATGCCCTGTTATCATGCACTTAACATGGTATTATGAAAGAATTAAAAAAGAAAAAAAAGTGAAGCTTTGTGTGGCAATGATATCAAGTAATTAAGTTTTCATTTGGCTCATCTAAGTCTATAAATTAAATGTGTTTGACAAATGAATCACAGTGACAATTGGTGATTAAGTTGCGAAGGAAATTAAGTTTTTTCAGTGGTTTAAACTGTTAATACCAGCTACGATGACCTTCTAATTTATCTTACATAATGATCTAACTAAATATATATGCTAGCATATAACATCTAGTTCTAATCCTTACTTGGTAGAGGAGAAAAATAATTTTGAACTAAGATAAATCGGCTACAATGTTTTTTTGTTTAGTTTTTTCTTCTTTACTTACAAAGGTACTACACTTCCTTTCATCCAGTATTTATATAATGCAAATATAAAAACACTTAATACTTCAGTCTAATATTGTTATCAAAATATCTTATCATCGTATTCCAATCTTTATAATACATGTATTACAAATATTTTTACATTCAGTCAGACAAACCAGGAGACAAATCATATAATTTTTGCTCTATGGTCGTAAATCAAAGCCTAGGAATTAAATTGTTCTTCAGCAAAGACATAAAAACTGATAAGTAAAAATAATAGTCACGATACACAATTGCAATTTAGCTAAACAGAATTATCCTAGGGCCATGAATTATTATCCCTTCAGCTTATACACAAATAATCTTGCCTATATTTCATACAATACAGATCAATACAAAGAGATGGAAATGAATGACTGCAGCTCATGTACATATTCAATTTTTCCAGCTTGTATAAACATTACATATAAACATCAGAAAGGCACCATATTACTATCTCTGTGTTAAAACGCTAACATTTTCTGTTTTCTTTTCTGTTCCTTGCTTTCCGAAGATATTGGAAAAAAGTAACTTCTCACACTAACATCTATTGCAAAAACAGAAACAAATGCATGGTGATAAATCTATAAAATAATCTAAATAGAAAAATACAAAGATTTAAAGCAACTGACTTCAAGTTTCAGTAAAAAATGACCTACCCTAAACTTGACATCTTTAAGTGTTTTCAAATACTTTCAATATCTAGATTTTTGTCCTTTACAGCACATAGCTCTAAAGATGGAGAAACTAGCTAATCCAAATTCAGAACATAATACATTGGTCATGCATACATTTTTTTAACAAGCTATTTTGGAAGATTTCAGGCGAGTGATAAAATCCCAGCTCGGACTATATTACATCTTTGCATTAACCAAGGAGATGATCAGAATTCAATTCAGGCATAAATACATTGACTATTACCAACCATAATTATTGAAAACTTGGTATGAAAAAACTATATCTAAAGTACAATTACAGAACAAACTTATGAAAGAGGTTTAAAACAAGGCAGATATATTGCACTTGACAAAACTGAATTCAGTAAGAAAAATAAAAATATAAGTGTGTAGATAGTTTGAAAGAAACTAAACTTATTTCATATGAACATGTTGCACCAAAAAATGCATAAAAATGCAATATTTTTCATTTCTTTCACAACTTCTCAGTCAAATTTTGTTTAGGCTCAAAAGTTTATCAATTACAAAATTAAACTACCTAGACCACAAAAGATATAGACAGATCAGTGTGCTGACAGTTTTTCCTTTCAAAACATACACACACACACACACACACACACACACACACACACACACACACACACACACACACACACACACACACACACACACACACAAACACAACACACACACACACACACACACACACACACACACACACACACACACACACACACACACACACACACACACACACACACACACACACACACACACACACACACACACACACACACACACACACACACACACACACACGCGCACACGCCCACACATTTCCTCTCATAATTTGAGAATAAAGTCCTTGAGCCATGGGCCATTTCCACAAAAAGAGACAAATTCACATCCTCGATATGACCCAATGAATACAATAAACATGGACTTTTCAGTACGCGTGTATCTAGAATATTTTTTCTGTGCTTATAAAAAACATGATGTATGGTATGGGATCTTTATATCTCATCTAAGCATATAACTTCATAGGCACCATAAATTTCTATATCTCAATAGTGTCAAACTGTGGTGCTGCATATTTTTGCATGAATGTAACTGGTAAACCCTTACTTTCAAATGTTATTGCCTCTGTTATGGAACAGAATAATGTCCAGCTATTGTAAAAGGCTCTTAGTAATGCAGTAATGCAACAAATATTCTAG
>NW_028234432.1:22577000-22579500 GCF_977035675.1 Penaeus japonicus | reverse complement strand
CGACATTGATTTTCCTTATATGGACCATTAAAAAGGGAGTGAATATGAATTCTATACACTATTTTTCATATACATAAAATGAGTTTTTATTGTTACCATGCTCGACACAATTTGCTCTCATGAATATATCATGCAACAAACAAAATACGTCATTATAAAATTAATGTCCAACAACCAATCACATGGTCATTTTCATCAAAACCAAAATTTATTAAGAAAAAAAAAATCATGTTATATTAACCCTCTCTGGACGGGTGGTACAGTACTGTACCGCGCATTCAAAATCCCAGTGGCCGGGCGGCACAGTATTGTGCCAGCCTTTCAATTGATTTAGGCCTAATAATTCGAACGCCCCGGCATTGGGACATTCAAGGCTAGAATTCCCCCGTCGTGGATGGGTTAATAAGAGCAACATGCCACATTCATTCATATATGCTTAGCTTTACTGCCCTTATCGACTCACTGCCAGGGTTTGCCTTATGTATTGGCTACAGCCCATGATTGCAGGTTGATTAACAGCTGAAGTCAATCACATTCAACATTTTGTTCCAAATTCAGGACTTTCACTTCAAGTGTTAAATGTTATAATTCAGTTGCAAAATACAACTAAAGGGAACATCCTTTCTGGGAAAGGTCCTCATTCTTCATTACATGTGATTATATTGTTGTTACATCAATTACCATAGACCACTTATTCTGATAGAACATTCTTTTGGGTCAGAAACTGAGTTGCCACAAACTATTGAGGTATGCTTGAAAAACCTTGGATAATTAGTCAAAAGTTAAAAGAACAAGTGGAAGTTATCATTGTACTGTATATCTGGAGTGAACAACTATCCAGGCTATCATGAGAGTTGATATCATCCATGATAGAATCCTTTGGAATGTATTCTGTAGCTGAATTAGTGCATGCCATGCTTGAAAAAGTTAGTAACTTTTGAAATTATGAGGGTACATCTGGAGCAACTTCCTCAAATTGAGAGTCAAAATGTTAAAAGGTGAACATATACTTTTAGCAGGTGTCACAGGGTACCCTCTGGTGTTACATATAATAGAAAAAAGATTCTTGTAGATTTTTTGTTTAAATGAACCTTCAAAATACTCCCTTGTATAATATATATGCATATCATGGTCCTACTTGTATATATGACATTCACACATCTTGAGGGTTAAAGCTTTGGAAGAGTAGCTATCATCAATTAAAATCAGCTTTTGCAATCCTGTTACAGTCACTATTCAGACAAGGTACATCTTTCTTTACCTTACATTTGTCATCATCTTTATAATAAGCCCCATTACATAATGTTTAGCCTTACTGGCTCTGAAAAGAAAGTTATAAATATAACTAAATACATTACATGAGTTTGGAGAATATCACTTTCTAACATTGAATATATATTAATCTATCATTTCTGTAAACTTAGTAATGTCACATTTCTACCATCCACTGGCAAATGTTTACAAAACTATCTCAGTACCATCCAACCCAATATTTTGATATCCAAATCCATTTGAAACTTGTTAGTATCTTTAATAAATAGCCTAAAATCTTAATTCAAGCAAAGGCCATATAACCTCCACTCAGTATACTCTGGAAAATTTGAGTTTGTTTACTTTCGTAGTCATTTATCATAAAAAAATGTACTAGTCCTAACTCTATCTTCCCAGAATATACATAGTGTAGGTTTGTTGGCCATTGCTGAAGCTCTGACAGACACCATCTGATTGAGTTACTGTAGGTGCCTTGTAATTATTTATATATCTATCTTTTGCATAATATACATTAATTAGAGAAAATGGCCAATGAAAAGAATGAGTTTTACTATGAGAGAAAGAACTAGGGTAAAGGTTATAAAGAACACATAAAAGACAAAATAATTAGGCACAAAAAATAATCTCCAGAAAGTAAACAAAAGACACATTGTTGATAATGTCTGCAAATCTATGTATGGAAATATATCGTCAAATGAGGGGTACCAGGCCAAGCTCTATCTGGCTGAACATACATGGGGAGAGGTTTGCTGGCCTTTGCCACAGCATAAAGCACGGAGGCCACAACATCACTTCATGTGGTTCATAATCTGATCAGTTACAAGAGAAAACTCTATTACTTGTAATATGTGAATTTACCAAAGGATGCTGAGAGGATATTGTGTCAAAATATATGGTACATTGTCTGAACTCTCACTGACATGAATCATGATTTCTCATGTAGTTTGGACACAAGCCTTTACTTTCCAAGTCATTAATCCCTACCTCCCCTGACAACTGGCTATGGGACACCAAGATTTTTTACCAGAGAAGGTAAAGGACACAAATCCTATTAAATACAGTATATTTCTGCCTATTGTAAAATAAAATTGTAAAATATGTGGTTTCTTTACAATTCACTCAACTGCATGATATGTTGTGTGCACAGCAATTGCAAGTACTTCTATGCTTTACAGCACTAAAGCAAAAAGATCAACAGACATTCCCTACACATATTCTGGCAATAAAA
>NW_028234432.1:22569500-22572000 GCF_977035675.1 Penaeus japonicus | reverse complement strand
CTTAGCATGCTTCTGGCTCCTTCTGATATATAACTTCAGGTTAATAAACAGTCTCCCTCCCTCCCTCCCTCTCTCTCTCTCTCTCTCTCTCTCTCTCTCTCTCTCTCTCTCTCTCTCTCTCTCTCTCTCTCTCTCTCTCTCTCTCCTCTCTCTCCTCCTCTCTCTCTCTCTCTCTCTCTCTCTCTCTCTCTCTCTCTCTCTCTCTCTCTCTCTCTCTCTCTCTCTCTCTCTCTCTCTCTCTCTCTCTCTCTCTCTCTCCACCTGTAATGGGTTACTCTGCTTGGTTTGTTCAAGAGCGATAGAACAGGAAAAAACAGCGATTGGTTGTGTGTTATAGAGTAAGGTCATTGTAACAGCTCTTCGTTAGTATAGACAATTACGGTGAAGGTCTAAAAGCGGTGAAGCCACATGTCCTCCTCGTCCTTCTTCTTCTTCTCCCCCCCCCCCTCATTATTATCATCACTTTGCACCTCTTTTTCAAATTCTCCCATTTCTTCCTATGTGTCTCCCTCCTCTTTAACCCAATTTTTACCTTCCTACATATCTTATCCTTTTTATACATTCCAATACCAAATTCCCAGTACAGGAAGGCTGGAATGGATCCAAATTCATAATACTAGGTGGATTGAGTGGATCCAATTTCATAGACTAGATAGCTGGAGTGGATCCAAATTCATAGTACAGGAAGGCTGGAGTGGATCCAAATTCATAGCACAAGTAAAATTAAATGGATCCAAATTCATATCACTAGATGGCTTAAACGGACCCAAATTCATAATACTAGGTGGCTTGTGTGTGTGTGTGTGTGTGTGTGTGTGTGTGTGTGTGTGTGTGTGTGTGTGTGTGTGTGTGTGTGTGAGAGAGAGAGAGAGAGAGAGAGAGAGAGAGAGAGAGAGAGAGAGAGAGAGAGAGAGAGAGAGAGAGAGAGAGAGAGAGAGAGAGAACGCGCCTGGAAGTGCAAATAACTCAGCCGGGGATGGAATCCACTTGAATGAATCCGGTTTGCGACGCGTATAGAACGGTGTCCCGGATGCAGACTAACGTCCAAGTCGTATTTTGCTTGCGTATCTTTTCTCCTTGTGTTTCTCAATTCATTTTTGTTTTCTGTACTCTCTCCCTCATTCTCTCTCTCTCTCTCTCTCTCTCTCTCTCTCTCTCTCTCTCTCTCTCTCTCTCTCTCTCTCTCTCTCTCTCTCTCTCTCTCTCCCCCCCTCTCTCTCTCTCTCTCTCTCTCTCTCTCTCTCTCTCTCTCTCTCTCTCCTCTCCCTCCTCTCTCTCTCTTTCTTTTCTCTCTCTCTCTCTCTCTCTCTCTCTCTCTCTCTCTCTCTCTCTCTCTCTCTCTCTCTCTCTCTCTCTCTCTCTCTCTCTCTCTCTCTCTCTCTCTCCTTATCCATCTCCATCTCCCTCACTCCCCCTCTTCCTGTCCTTCTCCATCTCCCTCTCCCCATCTTTCTCTCCCTATATCCCCCCCCCCCCGTCTCTCTCTCATTATATTTCTTTCTCTACCTCTCCCTCTCCCCCTCTTTCTCTTTATATTCTTTTCTCTCCCTCTGCCTACTTCTCGTCTCTCTCTTTATATCCCCCCCTCTCTCTCTATCTATCTATTTATCTCTCTCTCTCTCTCTCTCATCACAGAGGGAACAACTTCATTGTCTCCGTTATCTCTCTTTATCATTGGAAAATAAGTAAGAGAGAGAGAGAAAGCGAGGGAAAGAGAGGGAGATAGAGTAAGTGTGGTTATCGGGCCACTTTAATAACTATTGCAACAGAAATTTGTCTGTATTCTCCCCCCCCCCCCAATTTATATTTAATGGCATCAGGTGGAAGCTTACAGAGAAAGAGAAAAAAGAGGAGGAGAAAAAATGGAAAAAAATACAGGATTCAGAAAATAAAAGGAAAAGGGGGGGGGGGGCAGGATGAAAAGAGAGAGAGAGAGAGAGAGAGAGAGAGAGAGAGAGAGAGAGAGAGAGAGAGAGAGAGAGAGAGAGAGAGAGAGAGAGAGAGAGAGAGAGAGAGAGAGAGAGAGAGAGAGAGAGAGAGAGAGAGAGGAAGAGACGATTATTATATTTACGCAGATACAGGAAACAGCAGTATATAGTTATTACAATAACATTAAATGGGAACAATAATATTTTATACAACGAAGTAAAGTATAAGAAATAAATCACGTGCAGTCACCGCCCCTAAAAAAAATGTTACTCATAAACAATAAAAATATATTGTCAGTTCACAGGAGTGATTATGATAGAGATATGGTCACCTCCTTTTTAAGAAAAAAGAAAGTTCTAATTTGTCTTTCTCATCCATAAGAAGAAATATAATAGGTTCGTAGGGGGAATCGGGATATCAGCTGATGTCTTGGTACTGTCGAGAAATACATTTAGGATTAATACCTAATTTTTCGTTGCTAGGAAAGTTTGACAGTGGTTTATTAAGAGTTAGATTACCCTTATAGGCATATTCTTTGGGTTGATAGCTTTGAAGATGAGTAACAAAAGAC
>NW_028234432.1:22534500-22537000 GCF_977035675.1 Penaeus japonicus | reverse complement strand
CTCTTTTTTATCATTTTTTGTCAATCTGAATATGATAAACTATTTTGTCGGTCACTTATAATTTAGCTTTAGTCACCCCTCTTTTCTTTTGTTCGAAACGTTTTCTTTAGTCCTAACGTCTCGCCGCTATGACCCTCGTGACCTACATTCCTACAACCTACAAGAGAGAAATTAGGAAAATGTAGATGTTAATCTCTCTCTCTCTCTCTCTCTCTCTCTCTCTCTCTCTCTCTCTCTCTCTCTCTCTCTCTCTCTCTCTCTCTCTCTCTCTCTCTCTCTCTCTCTCTGGGGAGAAAGATAATAAAGAAAAAGAAGAAAAAAATATAGAAGAAAGTGGAAGAAAAGAAAAAAAACAGAAAAAAGATAAGAGGAAGAAGAAAAATATAAATAAATAAAAAAAGGAAACAAAGAAGAAGAAGAAGGAGAGGAGGAATTAGAAGAAGAAGAAGAAGTGCAACAACATCGCCATAAACAACAAGAAAAACAAAGCAATAAAAGTATACCGTTATTACGAGTAACGTACTACTTAACCTAACAGTTTCTATAAACAGCGCAATTAGTGAAAACTGTTATGGAAATTAACTGTATTAAAAGCTTTTTTTTATCGATAAAAAAGAATATCAACAAATATAAAACTCTATATCAAAATAACTATACACTGAAATGAAATTAAAAAATCAACATATTAGTTGTTGTGAAGAAAGCAAATAACAAAAAAAAAAAAAAAAAGACATTGCATTGTAGATATTCTCTTCCAGGATGTGGCAATAGAACCTAATGAAATGCAGCGACAAGAATGGTAATACACAGAAGGGAGGAAGGGAGAGAGGGAGAGAGGGAGGGAAGGAGAGGGGGATGAGGGAGGGAGGGAGGGAGGGGGGGGAGGGAGGGAGGGAGGGAGAGATAATAAGAATGATAGAGAGAAAATGAGAATGGGAGAGAGAAAATGAGAATGAGAGAGAGAGAGAATAAGAATGATAGAGAGAAAATGAGAATGAAAATGAGATAGAGAGAATGAGAATGAGAGAGAAAGAGAGAGCGAGAGAGAATAAGAATGATCGAGAGAAAATGAGAATGAGAGGGAGAAAATGAGAATGAGAGAGAGAGAATAAGAATGAGAGAGAGAGGGGGGGGGAGAGAGAAAGTATGGGAAAGGGGAATGGCAGCATGGAAAAGGAAGAAGAGGATGACAGTGAGAGAGAGAGAAAAGCACGGGGAGGGTGGGATGGGGCGGGGGGGGGGGGGGGGCGAAAAGGAGAGATAGGGAGGGATGGGAGAGAGGTAGGAGAGGGAAAGAGGAGAGAAAGGAAGGAGGAGATAAGGGAAAGGTGAGAGGGAAGGGAGAGAAAGGGAGATAGTGAAGGGAAGGAAGGTACCAGAATGCCCTCAGCTAGAAATTAAGGAAAGTAGACCAGGTATTACAATCTCGATTCACATCAGGTGAAAGGAGGAGTCGGAAGGGGGAGGGAGGGGGGGGGGAGGGGAGGAAGAGTGGGGCGAGAGAGAATGGGGGGAGGAGGGGCGAGGAAGGAGGTGGGGAAGGGAAAGAGGGACGAGGGGGAGGAGGGGAGGGAGAGAGGGACGATGGGAGGAAGAGGTTAAGAGATGAGGAGGGAGAAGGAGTGGACACTACTATAGTCAAAAGATAATGGTGAAAAGAAACTAATAATAATGACGATATCAATCATGACAATAACATGCACTCCATTGTGACAGAAACTAAAAAAAAAAAAAGAAAAAAAAAAAAAAAAAAAAAAATGTATATATATATATAATAATAATAATAATAATGATAATAACAATGATAATAATGATAATAATAATAATAAAATAAATAAATTCAACAATCCAAACATGATGAGAGATTCTGGATGTAGGTCAGGGCTCTAAGCTTTGAATGACGTGCATTTTGAGTGTGTTATGCATATCCATGGGTTTGTGCGTACGTGTGTGTGCTTATACACGTCAGGATCTACTTTCCCTGAGGACAATTTTCTAAAGATTATTCGAGCATGGGAACCGAGAAGATTATTAAATCTACGCCATCAGTCACTCACGCTTAGGTAACATCTACTTGGTATTATGTTAACTCGTATTTTGTTTTTGTATCTTCATGTAAGATGACTTTGAAACCATCTAATGGGGTGGGCTCACGTGTTCTAATTCATAATCGAGTTTTTAAGTGGTTTCTTGAATTACGGTAGTAAGTTGTAAAGATATCGTGAATGGATGAATAATTGAATGAGTGTTTTGGTGAATTTACATGTAATAGATAATTTTCGTATTTAGCAGATCATCCTTAACACTTATTTAATTGCGTGTTTATAAACTTGATATCAACTTTGGTGATTATGATTATTATGATTATGATGAAGATATTGATGATGATGTTTATAATGATAATAATGATAATAATAATGATCATTATATGATTATGATGATAACAATAATGATAATAGTGATAATAATGATATGATGATGATATGGCTTGATAATGATA
>NW_028234432.1:22519500-22524500 GCF_977035675.1 Penaeus japonicus | reverse complement strand
GAGAGAGAGAGAGAGAGAGAGAGAGAGAGAGAGAGAGAGAGAGAGAGAGAGAGAGAGAGAGAGAGGGGAGAGAGAGAGAGAGAGAGGAGAGAAAGAAAGAGAGAGAGAGAGAGAGAGAGAGAGAGAGAGAGAGAGAGAGAGAGAGAGAGCCCGAGACACAAAGCCAAACGGCTCCACAGAAACAGAGGCCAAAGAAAGGAACGGACGAAGAGGAAATAGTCAAACAGGCAGACGCAGAGGGGTCAGACTGACAGACAGACAGATGAAAACAGATAAAGACAGAAAAAGGAATACAGACAGACAAACGGACAGACAAAGAATTACAGACAGACAAACGGACAGAAAAAGTGAGACAAAGTAACAGACTTAAACAGACAAAGAAAAGACACACAGACAGACATACAAACCCAGATTTAACCAGACAAAGACAACACACACACACACACACAGACAGACAGACAGACAGACAAACCCAGATTTAACCAGACAAAGAAAAGACAAACACACACCGACAGACAGACAGACAGACAGACAGACAAACCCAGATTTAACCAGACAAAGAAAACACACACAAACACAGACAGACAGACAAACCCAGATTTAAACAGACAAAGAAAACACACACAGACACACACACACAGACAGACAGCCAGCCAGAGAAAGACACCCTGGAGAAGAAGGGAACGGAAGGAGGCGCGAGGAAGGACACGTGTCAGGAAGATCGACGACGTGGCGACGGACGGGGGAAACCGAGTCCTTTTCTGCTGGCTTTTCCTTCCTCCCCGTCAATGGGCCTTGGTGGGTTGAGGAGGGTATGGGTGGGTTGAGGAGGGTAGAGGTGGGTGGAGGTGGGTAGGGGTGGGTAGGGGTGGGTTGTGGTGGGTTGCAGTGAGCATAGGTAGATTGTTGGGCCAACGGGAGGTGTTTCTTAATGTTTTAGGGGGTTGATGGGTTCTGGATTTTGTGAGTTGCAATGGGTTATGGTGGGTTACGATTGCATTGGTTAATGGTGGGCTACGGTGGGCCAGAGCTCGTTCTGATGCATGCGGCAAGTTGAGGATCCGCTTTTAGTGAGGAACAGTAGGTCAATTGGTTCCGGTGGGTTGCAGTGGGTCGTGGAGAGTCCTGGTGGGTTGCAATGGTTGAGGATAGTTATGGTAGGTTGCAATGCATCGCGGATACTTCTGGTGGGTTGCAGTGGGTCGTGGATAGTTCTGGTGGGTTGCAAAGAGTCGTGGATAGTTCTGGTGGGTTACAGTGGGTCGTGGATAGTTCTTGTGGGTTGCAAAGAGTCGTGAATAGTTCTTGTGGGTTGCAAAGAGTCGTGAATAGTTCTCGTGGGTTACAAAGAGTCGTGAATAGTTCTTGTGGGTTGCAAAGAGTCGTGAATAGTTCTCGTGGGTTGCAAAGAGTCGCGGATAGTTCTTGTGGGTTGCAAAGAGTTGTGAATAGTTCTTGTGGGTTGCAAAGAGTCGTGAATAGTTCTTGTGGGTTGCAAAGAGTCGTGAATAGTTCTTGTGGGTTGCAAAGAGTCGTGAATAGTTCTTATGGGTTACAAAGAGTCGTGAATAGTTCTTGTGGGTTGCAAAGAGTCGCGGATAGTTCTTGTGGGTTGCAAAGAGTCTTGAATAGTTCTTGTGGGTTGCAAAGAGTCGTGGATAGTTCTTGTGGGTTGCAAAGAGTCGCGGATAGTTCTTGTGGGTTGCAAAGAGTCGTGGATAGTTCTTGTGGGTTGCAAAGAGTCGTGGATAGTTCTTGTGGGTTGCAAAGAGTCGCGGATAGTTCTTGTGGGTTGCAAAGAGTCGTGAATAGTTCTGGTGGGTTACAGTGGGTCGTGGATAGTTCTTGTGGGTTGCAAAGAGTCGCAGATAGTTCTTGTGGGTTGCAAAGAGTCTTGAATAGTTCTTGTGGGTTGCAAAGAGTCTTGAATAGTTCTTGTGGGTTGCAAAGAGTCGCGGATAGTTCTTGTGGGTTGCAAAGAGTCGTGGATAGTTCTTGTAGGTTGCAAAGAGTCGCGGATAGTTCTTGTGGGTTGCAAAGAGTCGCGGATAGTTCTTGTGGGTTGCAAAGAGTCGTGGATAGTTCTTGTGGGTTGCAAAGAGTCGCGGATAGTTCTTGTGGGTTGCAAAGAGTCGTGGATAGTTCTGGTGGGTTACAGTGGGTCGTGGATAGTTCTTGTGGGTTGCAAAGAGTCGTGAATAGTTCTTGTGGGTTGCAAAGAGTCGTGAATAGTTCTCGTGGGTTACAAAGAGTCGTGAATAGTTCTTGTGGGTTGCAAAGAGTCGTGGATAGTTCTTGTGGGTTGCAAAGAGTCGCGGATAGTTCTTGTGGGTTGCAAAGAGTCGTGGATAGTTCTTGTGGGTTGCAAAGAGTCGTGGATAGTTCTTGTGGGTTGCAAAGAGTCGTGGATAGTTCTTGTGGGTTGCAAAGAGTCGCGGATAGTTCTTGTGGGTTGCAAAGAGTCTTGAATGGTTCTTAGAGGTTGCAAAGAGTCTTGAATAGTTCTTGTGGGTTGCAAAGAGTCTTGAATAGTTCTTAGAGGTTGCAAAGAGTCTTGAATAGTTCTCGGGGAGGTTGAAAGCATGGTCGACAGCGTAGTGCTCGTAGGTACGGCCAATGAGTCGCCCTCCCGGGTTGTTCTTGTGGGTTGAATAGGAGTCGCTGGATAGTTCTTGATGGGTTGCAAAGAGTCGTGGATAGTTCTTCGTATGTTGCAAAGAGTCGCGGATAGTTCTTGTGGGTTGCAAAGAGTGCTCCACCCGGATAGTTCTGGTGCGGTTGCAAATAGAGCTTGGAGTAGTCGTGGGTTGCAAAGAGTCGCGGATAGTTCTTGTGGGTTGCAAAGAGTCGCGGATAGTTCTTGTGGGTTGCAAAGAGTCGCGGATAGTTCTTGTGGGTTGCAAAGAGTCGCGGATAGTTCTTGTGGGTTGCAAAGAGTCGTGGATAGTTCTTGTGGGTTGCAAAGAGTCGCGGATAGTTCTTGTGGGTTGCAAAGAGTCTTGAATAGTTCTTGTGGGTTGCAAAGAGTCGTGGATAGTTCTTGTGGGTTGCAAAGAGTCGTGGATAGTTTTGTTGGGTGCAAAGCGCCGCTGATAGTTCTTGTGGGTTGCAAAGAGTCGCGGATAGTTCTTGTGGGTTGCAAAGAGTCGTGGATATCTTGGGGTTGCAAAGATTGTGGGTTGCAAAGAGTCGTGGATAGTTCTTGTGGGTTGCAAAGAGTCGTGGATAGTTCTTGTGGGTTGCAAAGAGTCGTGGATAGTTCTTGTGGGTTGCAAAGAGTCGTGGATAGTTCTTGTGGGTTGCAAAGAGTCGCGGATAGTTCTTGTGGGTTGCAAAGAGTCGCGGATAGTTCTTGTGGGTTGCAAAGAGTCGTGGATAGTTCTTGTGGGTTGCAAAGAGTCTTGAATAGTTCTTGTGGGTTGCAAAGAGTCGTGGATAGTTCTTGTGGGTTGCAAAGAGTCGCGGATAGTTCTTGTGGGTTGCAAAGAGTCGCGGATAGTTCTTGTGGGTTGCAAAGAGTCACGGATAGTTCTCGTAGGTGTCAATCGGTCTTGGATATTTCTGGTGAACTAGAGAGAGAGAGAGAGAGAGTGAGTGAGTGAGAGAGAGAGAGAGAGAGACCGAGAGATAGAGAGAGAGTGAGTGAGAGAGAGAGAGAGCGAGAGAGAGTAAGTGAGAGAGAGAGAGAGAGAGAGAGAGCGAGAGAGTGAGTGAGAGAGAGAGAGAGAGAGAGAGCGAGGGAGGAGGAGAGGAGAAGAGCGAGACGTGACAAGGTGAGAGAGAGAGAGAAGAGAGAGACCGAGAGATGAGTGAGAGTGATTGAGAGAGGACGGAGAGAGAGAAGAGTGTGAGTGAAGTTGAGAGATAGCGAGACGAGAGACGAGAGGATAGAGAGGAGTGCGTGCGAGACGAGCGCCTCCCACACCCACCCCCCCCCACCCCACGAGATCGATGAGAATTTGTGGCGTGGAGAGAGAGAGAGACGAGAGAGGAGCGCGCACGGGAGAGTGAGACGAGAGAGGAGTGTGTGCGTGTGAGGAGAGAGAGAGAGAGAGAGAGAGCGAAGAGAGGAGAGGTGAGAGATGTGAGGGTGTGAGAGAGGAGAGAGTCGTGAGGGGAGAGACGAGAGAGATGAGAGAGAGAGATCAGGAGAGAGCGAGAGCGAGAGGCGCGTGAGAGAGAGAGAGAGAGAGAGAGTGACTGTGTGGGAGAGGGAGGAGGACGGGAGGAGAGTGAGAGAGAGAGAAGAAAAGAGGAGGAGAGAGCGAGAGAGAGAAGCGAGGAAGTGCAGAGAGATGAGAGCGAGAAGAGAGAGACATAGAGCGAGCCGAGGAGAGAGAGAGATAGTGAAGTAGAGTGAGAGAGAGATGAGAGAGGCGGACGAGAGAGACGAGATGGCGCGATGAGTGGAAGAGAGAGAGAGTGAGTGAGGGAGAGAGCAGAGGAGACGAGGAGAGAAAAGGAGAGAGTAGAGAGAGAGAGAGTGAAGTGAAGTGAGAGAGAGAGAGAGAGCGAGAGAGAGCGCGAGGAGGGGAGAAGTGACGGGAGAGTGAGAGAGAGGAGCGGAGGTGTACGACGAAGGAGGAGAGAGGAAGTGAAATCGTGAGTGGTGAGAGATGCAGATGAGAGGGAGAGAGAGAGAGAGAGAGAGAGAGAGAGAGAGAGAGAGAGAGAGAGAGAGATAGAGAGAGAAATAGAGAGGGAGAGAAATAGAGAGAGGGAGAAATAGAGAGAGAGAAATAGAGAGAGAGAAATAGAGAGAGAGCTCCCTAGTTAGTTTTAATACAGTCATTATCATCATTAATTTATCATTGTTATAAGTATTATTGTTAATATTATTGTCATCAACATGATTATTATTATAACTAGCATTAATAGCAATGCTAGTACTAGCATTGCAATTATCATTATCTATAAATTGAAATGAGAATAGAAATGACAATGATAAAGACAATAATCATTATCATCGTCATCATCACTTTATTTGATTGTCGACTAAT
>NW_028234432.1:22492000-22494500 GCF_977035675.1 Penaeus japonicus | reverse complement strand
TATATATTATATATATATATATCTATATTCTACATACATATATTTATCTATACATTTATTATATATATATATATATATATATATATATATATATATATTTATATATAGATAGATGTGTGTGTGTGTGTGTGTGTGTGTGTGTGGGTGTTTGTGTGTGGTGTGATCGTTAAATAGATGTATATATATATATATATATATGATATATATATATATATACATACATACAGATATTATCTATACACAAATATATATATATATATATATATATGCATATATATGCCCCATAAATAGTATAATATAGATATAATTGTGTGGTTGTTGTGTTGTTGTGTTTGCGTTGGGTGTGTTGTTAATAGAGTATAATATGTATATATATATATTATACATATATTATATAATATATCGGATATATCAATATAATGCGTTTATAAATGTATAATGAATTTATGTACATACGTATTACGTACCATACGGATATATATACCATACGATACACACACACACGCACACACACACACACACACACACACACACCACACTCAATAAACAATATATATATAAACGATATACAGATATATATTAAATCATATATATATATATATATACAGATATAGATAGATAGATAGATAGATAGATAGATATACATAAAAACACACATAGACACATGCATATCTATCTTTCTCTATATTTATATGTATATGGATATATATATATATATATATATTTATATATATATATATATATATATATGTATATACATATATATTCATACATATATATACTAGTACAAAACTGTAATGACTGAAGCTTCGAGATCCTCCGAAGCAACACGCATCACATGAATAGGCTACTCGAGACAGAATTTGAAACATGTTTTCCGTGACTTTACACATTCAAGAAGGAATACGAAACATACTTACATTCCTTCTTCTGTGTTTTTATCTCTTCTCTGCTGTTCATCTCTCTTCTTTTTCTTCTTCTACTATACGTCCTTCGGAACCTTCCCCTCCTCCTCCCATCCCACCCCCTCCCCTCCCCCCGGAGTTATGACAGGAGCCCCCTGTTACTCGACCCCCGGACATCTGGCTACACCATACCTCCTCAGACGAAACGTCACATAATTCCCCCTAATACCACGGGACTTCCGACCATCGAAGCATCCAACCGACGGCACACATTGGCATCCCATTCACAGAAAGTGTTAAGCCTCTTGACACACATACAAGAACACGGGAAGTTACGATAAGTCATTCAGCAAGACGGGCCCACAAACCTCAAGGTGTGCCAAGGGATTTACGACCTTAATTTACCCCGTCTTAGGTGTCACGGTCCTCTGAAGAGTCGCTGAGGAGATGTGCCTGTGGTGAACGCCCGGGAAGTAATGAGTGGGAAGGAAGTGAACATTGTAACACTAATAGAAGTAATGTGTCTCGGGATGCCAGGATTCCGCTGCCTTGTTACCGTTAAGAACATAAGTTAACACTTCGAAGAGACACGCCGAGAGACACTAAAATTTAACCCCATCATAGCCTCTTCACTGGAGTGTGCTGGACGTGCGCCTGCTCTTCAGTTCACATGTACGCTATCTGTCTATCTATATTTATATATGTATATATAAGTATATACACACATACATACACTTATATACATATTTACATACATTTATATAGATAAATAAATAAATAAATAAATTATATATATATGTATATATATGTATATATATATAATATATATATATATTTTTTTATATTTAGTTTAAACTGTATATGGACAGTGTGTATGTCGGCATATACACATTAGTACCCAGATATGTACAGTGTGTATGTAATGCCCTAAATTCCCGTATATATATATATATATATATATATATATATATATATATATATATAACAAACTATATTTTATATATATATATATGCATATTATATATATATATTGCCCAATATATATATATATAACACATTATATATTATATATGCATATATATACATGCACATATATATATAATAAATATATATATATATGTATATATATATATGGCCTATATATAATATTATATGTATATATATGCATATATATATATATCATATATATTATATATATATATATGTATATATATGTATATATATGTATATATATATATTATGTGTGTGTATGTATATATACATATATATACATATATGTATGGTATATTTTACATATACACACACACACACAATTTATATATTATATATATAATTTATATATATATATATAGATATATACATATATACACACATTTATAAATAAATATATATACATATATATATATATATATATATATATATATATATACATACACACGCACACACACACACACACATACATATATATATATATATATATATATATATATATATATATATATATATCTGTGTGTGTGTGTGTGTCTGTGTGTGTGTGTGTGTCTGTGTGTGTGTGTGTGTGTGCGTGTATGTATGGAAGAGTAGGGCACTATGAC
>NW_028234432.1:22464500-22474500 GCF_977035675.1 Penaeus japonicus | reverse complement strand
CCCAAAATATCCCGATGGGTCAAAATACTCAAAACGCTCAAAATACTCACTGGTCATGAGGTCCCTGGCGAGCGCCGACTGCTGCAGGGAGCGCAAGTGCCTCTGGTAGAGCCTCTTCTGTGCCAGCAGCGCCTCGGCAGACTTGAGCTTAGCGCGGGCGGCTGCCGTGGCCTGGGACTCCTGGCGAGTGGCGGCGGCGGGCGGGGCCTCGGAGGACATCGCAGGAGCCGCGGTGCTTGCGCTTTGGGAGGTCGGGGAGTCCTTGCTCTCCGATGCTTGCTGCCTGTAGGAGGGAAGACGTCGGTGGGCTTAGAAGGAGGGAAGCGAAGGACGGGAGGTCGATGCGGGAATGAAGGGACGGAAAGGAATGAATGGCAATGAAGAAGAAAAAATTATGAATGAGAGTAAAGAGAAATGAATGAACAGGAAGGAATGCATAAAGATGAAGAAGGAAATTAATGAATAGGAATGAAAAAGGAAATGGAAGAAAGTAAGAGATTCAGAACGGCAGCTTGACAATCAGGACAAAGGAAGTGTTATCTAATGCCATGAGATAAGCAAGTCGAAGAGGACCCGAGAATTCCCCAAACTGAAGTGCGTGTGAATGGCCTTGACGGCTGGATAAGGATCAGGGAACCGGCAAGAGTGGCACTGTCTCCCTTTTTTTTTATTCCTCTTCTTTTCGTTCTCGTGTTCCTGAAGGCAACAGAAGGAGGCGTTGTGTGGAAGCCTCTTGAAGGAGATAAGTTTAAACGCGATATACAGCGTGTTGTGTTGCGTTTTCTGTTGAATTAACTTCTATTTTCATTTCTTCCCTCTTTTTGCGTTATTTAAGATCGTAAAATCCCTTCCACGACAATTTTTTTTTCTTTCTCAGTCTGGCGTTTATTAATCCCAAAACCTATTATAAAAAAAAGAATATCATATTACTTCTTCGCTATTCATAACAATAGTAACGACCTCTCATACAACGCCATATGAAGCACCAAGTCGAATTACCAGGAGACGAGAGGAAAGTAAACAAAAGAGTGCTATCGAGTGATAAGGCTTGATTGATGATGCCAAGAGGGGATCGAGTACCTTTCTTTGCCTTCGGATCGCTCTTCTTTCGATCTTCTTTTGTTTCTATTTGGATGTTGTTCTTATTGTTGGGATCTTACCTTTCTTTCTCACTTATATATTGGATGATTTTCTTTCATATATGATCATTTGTTAACGTATAAGATAGTATTTTGATAGGATGGTGATGATAATAATGATGAATGTCGACATAATGAGAATTATATGTACGGTAGTTGGAAATGATAATGGCGTTGATGCTGATGATAACAATATTGATTATAAAGATACTATATAAGAAAGGGTGATGATGATTATCATAACATCCCCCTCATCACCATCATCACCATAATACTGTCATCCTTCCCCTGCTTATTACAATAACTATCTCTTCCATACAAGAGTTATGTTTAAGTGTACTATATCAAAATAATCATTCTTAGATTTATCATCAAACAAGATATTTATCAAACACGATGGTAGATCATCATTATCATATCTACTTGAATTATACTTTTAAATTGACAGGATTTCAGCAAAATTAATAATAAGCAACAATAATCGATAAACATATGAATAGAAACCAATGCGAAAGAGAATGTAATTCAGAAACACAAAAACATAAAAGAAAAAGACCAAAGTGAAGACAGGAAATAAAGAATCCTTTGCTAATTAATTTTTGCTTTCCTTCAAGCAAAGTGGCGTTACAACTGTCGATATTAACTTTCGTGTAAATATTAATGTTGCTCTTTGTTGGCGCAGCGGAGGGAGGTGAATTTCCGCTTCCCGTGTTATGAGAGAAGACAGAGGCCCGCTTTCCCTTCTGACAATCTATATCTTTTGATGAACGGCAGCAAAACCCTTCGCGTGCCTAAACAAACCGGGACTCAAGCTGCTCGTCTTCCCTTTGTTGTATTGCTCAAAGTAACTTTTTTTTTTTTTTTTGGGGGGGGGCGATATACTTCGACCTCCTCCTCCTCCTCCTCCTTGCTCGGATATGTCTCGACGGTTTGATGCCTGCTCTAAATAGCCGGAGCTAGTGCAGGCTAGTGCCACTAGGCGACATGAAAGGTGGCCGGAGGTGTAGAGTAAACAGAAGGCCATTACCCAAGCTCGGGGCCAGGTGGCTTCAGCTGGGCTAGCGCGCGCCACTGTCCTGACGTTCAGCTCTCACTTACAAGTTCACTCGCTGGGTTATTTTGAGGGTTTTATGGGCCTGTCAGCTTTATTCATTAAAGCCCCGAGATGTAGACACTATCGCGTAAATGAGATGTGGTCATAAGATATTAACGGTGTGTTGTTAAGTGGCTGAAAGAGACTCGCTTTGAAGACTCGTCGGTTAGAGACACTTGCTCTTCGGCGACCTCGCTAAGTTTAGCATCCTGTTTATCCTCCTTTATCAATTTATTCTCCTCGCCATAAGAGGGAAACATCGTGGTTCTAAAAAGCCAGATTTATTCGGGCTCAGAAACCGGGGTGAGGTTCGTAAACAGAACATGATCTTGACGTATGTTGCTACACGAACACAAGTGAGCGGAAAAGTGCTAAACGGTAGCGAACTCGAGAAGGTAAACACACACGCGAGCGGGGCGGAAGAGCGGGGGTGGGGGTTGTGGGGGGAGGGGAGGGGGGATGGAGAGAATGATGATGTTCCTGGCCGAAGGGGCGCTGGAGCTAAGTGTTTCATAACAAACTGTGAAGTATTACAGCTGACGGAGGCCCGCGCTCGGAGCCAAAAAAAAAAAAAAAAATGAAAAAAAAAAGAAAAGAAAAAAAAACTGAATGAAGGCGAAATACGATCAGTACACGCCGCTCAGCGCCGGATTAATTTACTCATGTGTAAGGAAGAGGGTTAGGCAGCAGGCTAGGGCGAGAAGGCACTAGGAGGAGTGAACACCCTTGCTTCGTGTAAGTGCGAGAGGGATCGGTGATGTAAAAGGTATTTGAACTCGTGGTTGTAATATTGTGATTTGTTTTTGCATGAAGAATGTCAGAATTTGAATATTATTAAATTGAGATAATACGTTCTTGCTGTAATTAGATTAGATGACAAAGAAGAAGAAAAAAAGTAGAAAGTTTTAAATCTTGATGCCACATGTGGAAATAATCACAGCAAAGATGTAAAGGATTAACATAGCTAGGTATGATTTGTCTCTCTCTTTCTCTCACTCTTTCTCTCTGTGTCGCTCTCTCTCTCTCTCTCTCTCTCTCTCTCTCTCTCTCTCTCTCTCTCTCTCTACATCTATCTATCTATCTCTCTTTCATCCTGTCTCTGTCTATCTATAAATCAAATTCTCTCTCTCCCCTCTCTCTCTCTCTCTCTCTCTCTCTCTCTCTCTCTCTCTCTCTCTCTCTCTCTCTCTCTCTCTCTCTCTCTCTCTCTCTCTCTCCTATCTCTCTCTTTCTTCCTGTCTCTGTCTGTCTATTAATCTATTTCTCTCTCTCTCTCTCTCTCTCTCTCTCTCTCTCTCTCTCTCTTTCTTCCTGTCTCTGTCAGTCTATTAATCTATTTCTCTCTCTCTCTCTCTCTCTCTCTCTCTCTCTCTCTCTCTCTCTCTCTCTCTCTCTCTCTCTCTCTCTCTCTCTCTCTCTCTCTCTCTCTCTCACACACACACACACACAAGTCCTCCTCCACCCCTCCGGCGGACGTCGTTACTGACCTCCTGAGCGCCACCTGTGCAGCCATGACCCTCTGCCTCTCCACCACCAGCAGGCAGTTGGCGCAGCGGCAGTCTCGCCAACGACACAGCTTCTTGTGGCCCTTCAGACACGACACGACACCGTGGTTCCGACACCTGGCACACTTGGGCGTTCGGAGGAGTCGTCGAGAAGAAGGGGACGACTTCTTGCTGTTGCTGCCGGAGGAGGAGGGGGACGACGACGAGGATGAAGCTGTGGAGGACGGGGAGGAGGAGGACGAGGGCGAGGAGGTCTTGCCCGATGACGAGAGGGAGTCCTGCGGCAGGAATGTGAGGCCGTCCGCTTGGGTGCTCATCCTGGAAGGAAAAGGAGGAGGAAGAGGAATGGATGAGTATGAACTTATTGTTATTGTTATTATTACTATTATTGTTATTATTGTTATTACTGTTATTATTATTATCGGTATTATCATTATTATTATTATTATTATTAATATTATTATTATTATTATTATTATCATTATCATTTTTATTATTATTATAATTTTATTTATCATTATTATTGTATTAATTATTATTATTATTATTTTTTTTTTTGGGGGGGGGAGGGATTTGTTACTGGTATTTTTTGTGACTGTAACCCTTTGTTAGTCTGTTACTCTTTGTTGCTGTTATCTTTTGTCACTGTTATCTTTTGTTACTGTTGCCCTTTGTCACTGTTATCTTATGTTACTGTTGCCCTTTGTCACTGTTATCCTTTGTCCCTGTGCCCGTTGTCACTGTTACCTTTTGTCACTGTTACTATGTTACTATGTTGATAGAAGTTGCTTTGTTGTCTGTTCGCTTTGAGATGGAACGAGGATAATGCCAAGCGTGCATTTAGTTCAACAGAAGTCGCTTTGACTTTGAGTGATGAGTAAATGAGTATTGTTCTTGTCTTTTTTCGAGAGATGAATCACTTAATTTTAGATGAGAGAGACAGTTAAAGTAAGGTATATAAGTTATGCGGTTCATGACCTCGCTTGCTTGCTTACTTGTTTGCTTCTCTCTCTTTCTCTCTCTCTCTCTCTCTCTCTCTCTCTCTCTCTCTCTCTCTCTCTCTCTCTCTCTCTCTCTCTCTCTCTCTCTTTCTCTCTGCCTCTCTCTCGCTCACTCGCTCTTGCTCTCTCCCTCCCCCCCCCTCTCCTTCTTTCCCTCTCTCTCTTCGCTCTTCTCTCCTTCTCCCTCTCTCCCTCCCTCTTATTCTCTCTCTCTCTCTTCTCTCCCCTCCCTCCCTCCCTCCCTCCTTCTTTCTCATCCTCTCTCCATCCCCCCTTCCCTTTCTCTCTTCTCTCCTTCTTTCCCTCCCTCTCTCTCTCTCTCTCTCTCTCTCTCTCCTCTTTCATCGCCTCCCCCCCTTCCCTTGGGTCATGGAGGGGAGGAATGACACTGCCGTTCTGCCTGTCGCTCGCTGTCGCTCGCCATCTTGAGATTTCTCGTCCCCACTCCGCTCCCCTTACACCTTCCACTCTTCCCTTTCTTCTTCTTCTTCTTCTTCTCCCCTGTTCCCTTGCTTGCGTCTCTTCTCTTCCACATTCTTCCCCTCTTCTTCTTCTCTTCACCTCCTCTTCTTCTGTACCCCTCTCCTCCCCTCCCCTTCTTTCCCGAATCCCACCCTCCAATCCCACTCCTCCCTCCTTCCCCTACGCCCCTCCCTTTCCCCTTCCCCTACCTCCCCTACTTCTCCTCCCCTTCCCCTACCTCTCTCCTTCCCCCCTTCCCTCCCTTCCCCTACCTCTCTCCTTCCCCCTTTCTCTCCCTTCCCCTACCTCTCCTCTTCCCCCCTTTCCCATATATCCTCTTCACCCTTTCCCCTACCCTTCCCAATTCCCCCACCCCCTCCCCTTCCATCCTCTTCCTCCCTTCCCCACCTCCTCCCCTTGCCTCCTCTTCGTCCCTTGCACCTGCCTCTGTCTCCTCACAGCTTCATGAGGGCAGAATGCATTTTCCTCATTTCCCTTTCAAAAAGTGGGGTTTGTAGAATTTAAATATTTGACATTTCTTCTGAATACTTCATTCGTAATTAAACCGTCATTAGCATTGATTTTATTTCGCTTTTCAGATATGATCAAGGGACGATATCTGTCTATGGGTCCTATTTTTTAAGTCATAGAAATAAAAAAACAATTATTACAATTATATCCATAATATGCATTTTATGTAATTCTTTTTCCAGCTTCATTCTCTTACTCATTCATTCACTTCATTCTGTCTTTCGAAAGCAGGATTTCAAAGATAAACAAAACGCCTTTTCTATATACGGATCCTGCAAGATTTGCCATAAACAAAACAAAAGCAAAAAGGCTAAAAATAATCCATTTCTATTAACAGCTCCTGCTAGTGTTGCAATTTGCAATAGATAAATAAAAAGACAAAGGAAGAAGAAGAAGAAGACATGAGACTAAGAAAACGAATAAGAGGAAGAATAAAGAAAGGGAGAAGAAGAAGAAGAAGAAGACATGAGACTAAGAAAACGAATAAGAGGAAG
Organism: Penaeus japonicus; assembly: GCF_977035675.1. Lineage (NCBI taxonomy): Eukaryota > Metazoa > Arthropoda > Malacostraca > Decapoda > Penaeidae > Penaeus > Penaeus japonicus. Next base: position 22,468,275 of record NW_028234432.1, on the reverse strand, counting down.
AATAAAGAAAGGGAGAAGAAGAAGAAGAAAAAGAAAAAAAGACGAAGAAGAAAAAGGAGAGGAATATAAAAGATGAAAAATCCGAAGATGAATAAGAAGAAAATCCAAAGAAGAAGAATAAGAAGAAATCCGAAAAAGAAAAAAGACGAAGAAGAAGAAGAAGAAGAAGAAAAAAAAAGACGAAGAAAAAAAATCCGATACATGGCATGGCATCTGAACAAGCCAAGGGGTATTGAATAACAACACCCAAGGCTATCCCTCTGCGATACCCAATTGCCATTATTCAAAGCGGGGCAAAATACCCTCCATATCTACATAATGAGAACAACATTACTTCTCTCGCTCCACCCCGCTATCCCGCCGAGGCCCAAGATTATGGGATTTTGACCCTTCGGTCTCTTAAAGAATAAGGGTCGAAGTCACGAATCATACTCGCGGTGGGTTAGGGTCCCCGTGCCGCCTCGCTGTATCCTAAAATGAATATCAGGGGAAGAAGCGTGCCAAGTCGGAGGGTGGGGTGGGGTGGGGTGGGGGAGATATCCGGGGCCTTCTAGGGGAAGTGGAGAGGAGGGGGGGGGGAGAGAACGGCGCTATTGTCCACCGTGGGGAGGGGGAGGGGGGGTGGAGTGTGGAGGTGGGCTGTTGGGATGTTGGGGAGGGGGAAGAGGGGAGGGGAGAGGAAGGGGTGATGGGAGGTTGGAATGTTGGGGAATGGGAATGGGGTGGGGGGAGGTGGAGGAAGGACGGAAGGGAATGGGGGATGGTGGGAGGGGGGAGGAAAGGGGTAAAAAGGAGGGGGGAGTGAAGAGATGGGATGAAGGGGGGTAAGAAGAAAGGGGGAGTGAGGAGGTTGGGAGGAAAGGGGTAGGAAAAGTGGGAAGGTAGTGGGAGGTGGGGAGGAAAGGAGGAAGGGAAAGGGAATGAGGAGGTTGGGAAAGGGGTGAGGGAGGAAAAGTTGAGGGAAAGTGGAGAGGAGAGGAAGAGGGAAGGAGAAAGATAGTGGATGGGGGGGAAGGGCCTAAGATGAGGGGGATGTAAGGGAGCGAGAAGAAATCAGGGGAACGGAAGGTGTCTTGGGGAATAAAAAAAGAAAAACAACAACAACAAATAAATGGAAGAAACGAGATAGGGAAAGAACTAAGAGGAAAAGGGGTGGGGGAGGAGTAAGGATGAGGAGGGGGCGGGGGGGGAGGATACCTGGAGAGTCAAGTGTAAAGCAAACAGTAAATAAAAAACAACAACAAAATAACAGACCCAAACCACAAGAATCGATAGGCCAAACAACTCCAGTCAAAGGCCCAAAACCCATCTGATTTCGCTCGAAAACAAGAGAGACAAGTCCCTTGCCTCTTGAGAGACAGGAAACCAATAATCCTTAAGCAACACAAAGACTCGATCCTGCTCTCCCTCCAGCTAAAGATAGTAGTCTAGTTACAGCTAGTGATGAATTACGCCAAAACGTCAAGTAAACACGTAAAAATTCGGTAGCTCCACCTGCAGCTGTACAAATGGCTCCGGACAGCATGAGTGTGAAAAGCCTAACAGCTGACGGATCCGACGAGGCAGCTGACCAACCGCACGAGCTCGCTGTCCAAACATGAGTCAGCCAGGCCTCCTCCGCCTTGTGAGCGCCGCTACTGTTTACATACATACTAATTTAGTTCGTATCTCTCGCCTGCGGGATGCAACACACCCGCGCTGGCGTCGAGGCGGAAGACATTCGTGGCGGCGGTATCTCGCTGTTCTTCTCCCTCGTCTCTTTCTCTTCCAAGAAATTGCGAAGATAAGGATAGCTTTTTTTTTTCCTCTACTACGTCACTTCCGCCGGAGGGTTGCGCGAGGTCTCTGGTGCGCAGCGACGCTGTAGGCCAATGCATTGCAGTGCAATATGCCCGGGAGCACGTGCGTTCAGGGGTGGAGCGAGGGGGGGAGGAGGTTCTGTTGGACTCAAGATGAAACGTGATATGATCTCTCTCTCTCTCTCTCTCTCTCTCTCTCTCTCTCTCTCTCTCTCTCTCTCTCTCTCTCTCTCTCTCTCTCTCTCTCTCTCTCTCTCTCTCTCTGCCTATCTTCCTGTCTATCTGTTGGCCTCTCTCTCTCTCGTCTCACCCTCCTCCCATTATCTGTTTATCTCTTCCTTTTCCTCCTCTCTTTATCTTTCTTTCTTTCTTTTTATCCGTCCTTTTCTTCCTCCCCTCTTTCTGTCTCTCTATCTATATGTCTGTCTGTCTGTCTGTCTATCTGTCTGTCTCTCTCTCTCTCTCTTCCTTTCCTTTTTTCCCTGTTTCTCTCCCTCCTTCCCTTCCTCCCTCTCTCTCTCTCTCTCTCTCCCTCTCCCCCTCTCACTCTCTCTCACTTTCCCTCTCTCCCTCTTTCCCTCTCTCTCTTTCTATCTCTCTCTCATTCTCTCTTTATATAAAAAAAAGAAAGAAATAAAACCCCACATCTCCGTTCCTCCTTCTAACCCCGTCTGCCACCCACTATGTTAATGCCACGTCCCCGGCTTCTAAATCCGCCCCTTATGATTAGTGTAAATGAAGTCCCAGAACTTCGTAAGTCTCACACGCGCATCACCTCCTCCGCCTCTGCCTCACAAGTGGTACTCGACGGGTAACTGTTGTAAAAGTAAAGGACTTCATTGGCGATCTTAATAAGTGTGTTGCGTGGGGTATAGTTTTCGTGGGGGAGAGCGGGGGGGGAGGGGGGGGAGGTTCTCTGGTGTGGGTTTCGTTATTTTATGTTGGTTTGTTATTGTCTATGCTATGGGTTTATGGTAGGTGGTGGTTGGTTGGGTGTATATACACACGCTTATATACGGCATATACGCTGAGACACGTACACACATACTGATACACACACGCAGATACAGAGATACACACACACACACACCGATACACACACACTCACACACACACACACACACACACACTTACTTACACAAGCAAAGTACACACACGCAAATGCAGCCATATGCTCTCTTACACACATAAACACGAGCGTCACTGATATCTAAACCTACAAACCACAGAAACCATAAACTTTGGAAAATCATTTATGTTCTCAGACCACTCCTATGCCACCCACCTTGCGTGCTGCACGCCCATCCCATCCCCCCACCCCATTCCCACCGCCGCCCACCGCCCACAAAGTTACGCTGGGCAGGTTTATCTAATGAGCCATCTCTCACGTGCCCTCCCAGATGGTCCCCAGCTGGTACGCGCGCGCTTCAACTCCCATCTTTTCCCCTCTTCCTCTTCCCATCCTCCTCCCCCCCTACCCCCTCTCCCTTTTGCAACATCCCCCCCACCCTTCCCTTTCCCTCCCCTCCACCTTTGCAAGCCCGCATTCCCTACATCATCACGGCTACGCCCACATGTCTTTCATTGCTGCTAGAACGCCCACATTCCACTCCCCCCGATCCCCCACCCCCCTCCTTCAAAAGACCACGCCCACCTTAGTCTGGCACGAGTTGCGGGGACGATCACAATAACCTACATGCGCTATGAGAGAAAGAGAGAACGAGTGAGTGAGTGAGTGAGTGAGTGAGTGAGTGAGTTAGTGAGAGAGTGGGAGAGACAGAAAGAGAGAGAGAGAGAGAGAGAGAGAGAGAGAGAGAGAGAGAGAGAGAGAGAGAGAGAGAGAGAGAGAGAGAGAGAGAGAGAGAGAGAGAGAGAGAAGAGATTGAGAGACAGAGAGAGAGAGAATAATGTTTTATTAATCTAAACTTATCTTTGTTCGTATCCCTTCCCTACAATATTCCCAAACATCCTAAATA
>NW_028234432.1:22447641-22454400 GCF_977035675.1 Penaeus japonicus | reverse complement strand
GAGAGCGGGGACACCGCCAAGACAGACAGAGTGACAAAGGGAGGGCGTGAAAGAATGAGGCAAAATACACGGCGTACATTTCCTGTGTCCGCTAATGAGGCATTTTGTCCCACGATGTCAACCGGCAGCGCGGGCAACCTAGAACCCGTTTTCTTCGTCCATGGGAAACTCGCCTAATGTCTAGGAGACGGCAAGAAATAATTGGTTAGAAGGAGAGAGAGAGAGAGAGGGAGAGAGAACGAAGGCTGTTTATCTTTCAGTCTCGTTACTTGGACTTTCCGGAATGAGGGAAAAGTCTTGACTACTTGTTGTAGAAGTGGTGGTGGGTTGAGAACTGGACGCACTAGAGTGGGAGAGACACATCGAGGTAAGAATATGTGTTTTTTCCCTTGCGAATGAACAGGAATGGTAATCATGATAAAGATGGTGATGATGATGATGATGATAATAATAAAAACTATAATTATATCAGCAATAATAACAATGAAAATGACAATAATTATAAAGAAGAATGATAATGATAAAGATGGTAATAATAATGATAATGATGCTAATACTAATATGAATAACAAAACACAAGAAGATATGATTATCTTCAGTATTGTTCATACAGCAATGTCTCCTCTTCATATTACCAATATGATTAGAATAGCCACCATGTCTATAATTACAGTTATTATTCTCTTCATTAAGAATGTTATGCAATTAGTACTCTAATTACTGTTATAAACATCGTTACGCTGATATAATTTTGATAACACTGTTCTACAAAAATAAACTGCGAACTCAAATAACTCGTGTCTTTTGTTATCAATAATGTCATTACTGCTAATGACGATGATGATAATATTGCAATGAAGATGATAATATCAATGATGACCTTGATACCTATAAATTAAATGCTTAATCTATATATGATTCTTGTATATGATAATTTCAACAATAATAATGACAATCATTTTAACTAGAAAAACAACTAGTAAGAAGAATAATGTTAGCCAAAGTATACTAAAGAAAATAATAACTAATATAATGATACTGAGAAGACAGTGATAACGGTATTGATAAGGACAACAAATACAACATTGATAATGATGATAATAATGATAACTAATGATGATAGTCATAATAATAGAGCAAAATAAATAATAATAATACAAACAGTATTAATCATAATGATAAAACTAAGAATAACAATATTCATGATACCGGTAGCAATGTTGATAATAATAATATTCATAATATTAATGATCATCAAAATAACAATAGTAATAATAACAATAATAATAGCATTAATACAAATACTGATGATTATGATAGTATTAATACTAATACTAATAATGATAATAACTTGAAATTATTTTATTTAGGCGGGAAAATAATCGAAACAGCGACTACAGGCGTACCGAAAATTAAATCTGAAATATTATTAACCAATAATCGGTAGTTACACAATTAGATATCATGATACTGTTAACAGTAATAATAGTAACAATAATAATAACGATTATAAAAATGACATTACTATTTCTATTACTACTACCACTAATAATGATCATACAAATGATAACAATAACAATAATAATCCAAATTAAATCTATATTATTTATAGCAATGATAATGATAATAATAATAATAATAATGATAATAATGATAATACTACTAATAATAATGATAATAATAATAATAAAATAAAATATAATAAGGATATAGAAATCATAATATTATTGATAATAATATATAAGACTAACTACTAATAATGATAATAATGATAATAGAAATAATAATAATAATGATAATAATGATAATAGAAATAATAATAATATTGATAATAATGATGATAATACTACTACTAATAATAATGATAATAATAATAATGATAATAGAAATAATAATAATGATAATAATGAGTAGAAATAATAGTAATAATGATAATAACGTTGATAATAATAATAATAATAATATTGGTAATAGAAATAATAGTAATGATAATAATAACGTTGATAATAACAACAATAATAATATCAGCATTGATAATAATAATAATGATGACTACCACAATAATATATATAAAATGATAATGAAATGATGATGATAATATCAACAATTATAATGATATCCTTATCATCATGACAGTAATAATGATAATCACAATGATAATAGTAATGAATAATATAATAACAATTAGTTATACTAATTACAAAAGCAAAAATAAACAAAAATAACAATGATAATGACAAACAATAAGAAGAACAATAATCATAAAAAAATTGAAATAATGATACGGATAATGATCAAAACAAAGACAATAATGATAATAATAATTTTGATGATTATAACAACAATAATAATAACAATAATAATAGGTACAATAACAATATCAAATATAATTATAACAATAATTATAGCAACAACAGTGATATTAATCATGATAATAGTAATGACAATTACAATAGTCATGATGATGATAATAATAATAATAATAATAATAACAATTGAAGTGTAAAGTGCAATGCATTAACAGCAAGGTAGAATTTTTAGACTCCCCCCCCCCTTAATACAGACCCCTGAAAGTGATAATGTTGAAGGGGTTTATATTCAGAATAACAAATTGTTTATATATATATATATATATATATATATATATATATTATATTGAGACTTTATAAATATAGAGATGTATATAGATAGTATATATATATATACTAAATATATATATATATATGTATATATATATATATTATATAATATTATATGTATATATATATATATATATATATATATATATATATGTATGTATATGTATATATATGTTAAAACTAAAAAAAAGACAGCCCAGAACGGGTTGCCTGGCCGTAGGGTTTTAGCTACTTATAAAACCAAAGGCTAAACCAGAAAGTCACGATCGAAAGCTTGGATAAAGAAAAAAAAATCCCACAAATTTAAAAGTTTGATACAACAGTAAACTCTAAGGCTGATGAAGGAAAAAGAAAACTCAAAATACGTAGATAAAAAGATCACTCAGACTTTATACAACGAAACATAAAAAAGATGTAAGTATAAGGAATCTCAGCAAGTTCATTAAAAACTGATCGAATTATTTAATATAATTTTTCTTTGAAGGTCACATCCAGCTCTTGTGTAAAGAAATAAATATACATAAGCTAAAATATTAAAAAAACAACAAAGAAAAAAAACGAAATATATCAAACATTTCACCTAATATTTCAATTCTAAAAAAAAAAAAAAAAAAAAAATAATAATAATAATAATAATAATAAGACGCTAATATCATGTTTAGAACAAAATAACAAAATAAATCCATATAGTAAAAGATCTCATAAAATATAACGATAAAGAAGTCATTAAATAAAAAATCCAATTAAAAGGGAGACTGTGGTAAAATCAACATGATCATAAAACGAGATAAGATAATTGATAAGACAGGCGGCGGGCAACGTCCAGTCTTCCGGCGCGGGCAGCCAGAGCGGGAGAGCGGAGAGAGAGAGAGAGAGAGAGAGAGAGAGAGAGAGAGAGAGAGAGAGAGAGAGAGAGAGAGAGAGAGAGAGAGAGAGAGAGAGAGAGAGAGAGAGCTCGGCTGCGGGGGAGCGTGAGATGCAGCATCCAGGCCACTTCAAATGATGGTAACAGTATTAATGATAATAATAATGATGATGGTAATAATAATAATAATAATAATAAGGATAATAATAATAATAATAATAATAATAATAATAATAATAATAATGATAATAATAATAATAATAGTAATAATAATAATAATAGTAATAATAATGATAGAAAAACTATGATGATGATAATGTTAATATAAGAGGAATAATGATGATACTAATAAAAACAAGAATGATCATAACAATGATTATATCAAAACTAATAATAATGAAAATGATTATGATAATAATGATAATAATAATAATGATACCAATAATATCAACAATAAATATCATAGTAATAATTATCATTGCAATGCTCATGATGAAGATAATAATAATGATGCCAATAATAATTATATTGATAATGATAATAATGATAATGGCGTATGAATAGTATGATAACAGTGAGTAATAATAACAACAATTAGTTAAACTAATTATGAAAACAATAACAATAATAATGATAACTATTAATGATAATGAAACTGCCCTTTATAATAACAATGCAATAACAAACGCGAGAAAATATTATTAATCGAATCTTATACTAATACTAATACAGAAAATTATAACCTAATGTAAATATTAATGAAACCGTTAATTAGTGATAGTGGCACTAATGATGATAGATATAGGGATGATAATGATCCAAATAATAAAAGTGCTATTATAGATATCATAATTATCGTCATTATTGCTGAAAAGAGTAATGATGTAAATAATATGCATGCTAAGTCAATCATCATCTTTATTGATAATGTTCTTGTAATCATTACTATCGTTATCATTGTTATAATCATCATCATCATCATTATTATAACTATTATCACTGCCATGATATTTGTTATCGTTATCATTAACATCACTTTCTGTATATTCATTACCATTGTTATCACTATCATTTTTATCATTATCATTATTATTATCATCACCATCCTCATCATAATCATCCTTTTCAATATCAACATCATCGTCGTCACAATTATCATAATTCCAAACCGATATTTGATATTATAATCGGATTGAAAAAAACTGTAAGTTCGTAGAAAATTTGATAAAAAAGATGAATTAGATTAAGTTATGCAAATTGAATTAAACTTAGCATACACATATATCAATATTAAGCCTTCAAAATACATCTTAATATTGTTTTTATAGACTACAAAAATGAGACTACATTTTGAAGAAAAAAATCATGAGCCACGTTACAGACGAGAGCAGATCATTTCTGCATAAGAAATACCTTTGACACTTTAAGGAAACTAAGAGTGATTAACATACTTCACTTCTTTCGCTAAATCATCTTCCTTTCTAAAAACTGCACATCCCCCCCCCCATTTCCTTCTCCCTGCTTCCCCTTCAAAACCTCTGCCTGCCCCCTTCCCCTCCTCCTTCCCCCCCCCCTTCCTCCTTTCCCCTCCCGAGGTGCTTCTGTTAGACTCATCTGTTATGCACGAGTGACATTCAGTGTAAACAGAAACCAGGGCGACCGCATGCTTACCTTCGCGCTCACCTTTCTTCAGTTTTCGTTCAAGAGATTGGTTTCCTTCGTTTTTAGGCGATTGGTATAACGGACTTTTAAGGTGAATATCTTTTTTTGATAAACTGTATTTCTTTGGGGGGATGAATATTGATTTATCTGCGTTTTCCGGAATGTGCATTGTTCGAAAGAATAGCTGTAAGAACACCAGGTTGCAATGGTTTTAACGAGAAGGGAGATCAGCCTCGAGCGAAACTCTGTGGGAAACGGATGGCGCTCGGGTCTCGGTGTCACAAGATTCACGTGCGCGCAAAACAACCAAGTGATGAACAATGTCTGAAGTCTTGGCAGCGGGGGCCATTTCGCCCTAACACTCCCACTAAAACAACGGGCCCTTTCGACTCCATGACGAGAGTACTCAAGGGTGAGATTCGAGTGTGAGGTTGAAAAAAGGAGGTTGTTCCGTCTGTTTCTAATGGAGACGGTTGCGGCTTTTTGCGGGGCCCCTAAGCGAGCGTGACAGAAGAGTGATGGCTGATGCATGATATACCAGATAATTCTCTCTTATCAAGCTTGTGATAATTCAACGAGAATAAGCTAATTATTGTGAACACCGCACTAACTGGCAGGAGATGTCACATACATTTTTTTTCTTTTTTCTTCAAGCGAGTGCCAGAAGGGAATTCAAATCTAGAGTCACTTGTTTTGCATTCTTCTCTCTTTAAATAATACCCGTGTTTTGGACTGTTTTTTTTACTTGCTTTAGCTCTTGTAAATAATGTGTTTCTCATGATAATATAAAACCATAGTTTAATATGCATTATCGTCAAGAACACGACCGTGCAGACACCATCAGGAAACACATGAAAATGCTAAATGATAAAAAAATAAGGATTAGAATATTAAGAAGGCATAAAATGTAACCGTAAGTCTTTCTTATAAGTATTATATTTTTGGTGAGTGTGTATAAAACAGGCTAAACTCGTCCAAAATTAAATCTTATTTCTAATAGACACCATCTGGTTGCATATCGTTTCCCGGTTTCTTTATATGCAGAGCGTCGACTAAAAACAAAATTAAGTCAAATACAAGCAGGGTGGTCCAACCTCCCCGCCTACATAGGCCACTTCAGCGCTATCGTTGTATCTCGAGGGCCACACACACATGCACACACACACACACACAGATAACACACACACACGCACACACACATAGATATTATTATTATTGTTATTATTATTGTTATTATTATCATTATTATTATTATTATTATTATTATCATTATTATTACATAAGCTACCGATGCTTTTTCCACAGGGTGCGAGTAGATGAAGGTAAATACAATATAGATATAATATAAAAATAAATACAATATAAAAAGCTTAAGATACCAAGTAGCAACGGTGGAACCCTATTAAGATGCAATAGGGAAAAAAGTATCGACAACTGAAAAAAGTAAATATACAGGAAAAGTATGAAGATAAGAAAAACAAAGGATTAAATACGTTATAAGTTAAAAGTAAAAGAAAGATTTACAAAATTTACGTGTGTTCGCGTGTCACATAAAAAAACGACCAGCGGGCCCGTAGTTTACAGATTACATGT
>NW_028234432.1:22410141-22415141 GCF_977035675.1 Penaeus japonicus | reverse complement strand
GTACACTATTGCAATTGCCCATTCTTTTTATCGTAAAAGATAGCCAACAAAGGAAAAAGAAAAAAATACTAATGACCTTTAATATTTTTCCCGCAACCTTTCCTAATCTAGTTATTTAAGTAGAATTACAAACACTTCTTTTTTTATTTAAATTTACGATTATACCTTTTTAATATTTACGCACATAGTTTGTTTTTCAATACTGTTTCCTCAGTATAGGATCACATAAACATTCTATTTATTTTTTTTTTTTTTAATTTTTTTTTTTTTTTTTTATCTATTTTTTTTTTTTCCTAAAATTTCCCGTAGAAAAAAAACTTACAATACAAACAAACGGGGGGGGGGGGGGGGGTGGGGGGGCGGGGAGGGGGGGAATTTTGATTCATTCAATTTAATATGGCGAATATATATAGATAATGTTTTTTTTTTTTTTTTTTTTTTTTTTTTTTTTTTTTTTCTTTTTTTTTTTTTTTTTTTTTTTTTTTTTTTTTTTTTTTTTTTTTTTTTTTTGTTTTTTTTTTTTTTTTTTTTTTTTTTTTTTTTTCAAATTTACCTTATAATCGCCAATAAGATAACGCATTATAAATTAATTAATATTAAGGCAATAATAATGAATCATATTCGGGATCGGACAAAGGAGGCTTTTTCCATTTTCAATCAAATATCACACTTATCACAGGGAAAATCACAACACAACAGACATCAAACATACAACACAGAAAGTACACCACGACAGTCACAACAACACACTACAGACAACAGAACACACAACACAAACCACCCCATAGAACATTACTACTCTTACTCATTTGTCTCATTCACACAAACAACGCTAAAAAAAAAAAAAACCTATGGAAACGGAACGGGGGAATGCGAACGAAGACAAAGAAAAAATGACGGAAGATGACTCGGTAGGACCGAAACGAACGAGAGACGGGAACGAGGGAGGGGGTACGGAGTGGGGGACGGTGAGAAGAGGACACGCACAGACGAGGGGACGAGGAGAGGAGGGAAGAAACTGGAACGGAACCTTATATTATCTAATCCGTATAACCTTTAAATAATCCCCCAATTCCATATTAGTTTTTTCCCGATATAGATCTCCTCTTTCCTCTTTCCACATTCTATCTCTCACCATACAGGAATTAGCTAATCCTCATAATGGTCTCATAAAAAGACCGGATGTAGGGGATATCCTGTAAAATCTGTATGTCAATACAGTTCAGTCATGATTCATTGTAGGTAATAATTACGTAAAGAATGGATAGTTCACACGTAGGCGGTTAGATTCCGAGGATGGAATGGGACAGTTAGCAGTGTGTAGAAAACGGGTGATTCATACGATTTGACGATTAACTTACCTATATCACTGCTATCTGCATTAAATGTAGTCCTTGTATTTCTACGATTAATTTTTTGAAGGATATTTCCATAGCTTATTTTCTTTATAACCGATTCCCATAATGTATCGTTTCATATTGCAAATGTTTAAATCACTGGCCTAAAAACATGGAAAATCCACCCTTCCGTCATTACATATGTGATTAGGTTATCATATTCATTGATAGAAAATAACGACAGTTATGATAACTTAAAAAAATAGTCGTATAATGCAAGATGATGAGATAATGCGTTAATAACACGTTCTTTGACTTCTATAAGATTTAGTGAATTGTCTTGACTTGAATAGTTATCCTAGAAAAATAAACAGCAAGAAAACGGATTTATATAAACTCTGAAATTACATTAATTCCATTTTCAGATATAAAAAAAAGTTATTTCATTTAGTACACTACACCTTGTAAGATATTTGAGAATTATCATAATAGTTTCTTATGAAATATCTTTATATATCATAAATCATCTTACTTTATCCCTGGACACTTTCTCTCATCCTTCTCCCCTCAGTTGACCTGTGACCTGACCCCCTGACCTGCGACGGTAAATGCCTCCGTGCAGCCACTAACGGCGCAACACGTGGTATTTCGCCTTGTCCGTTTCCGTCACATCCTGGTTTCGTTCGTCGTAGATAATGATTTTTCAGTTCTCTTATTATTTCTACTTCGTAAAAAATAATCAGCACAATGTTAATGAAAACCATTTTTCTTCTAAATAACCTTCACAATATTTGAATTTACATCTTTGAAGAAAAAGAAACTGCTATTACAAACATCGAAAAAAATTCCTTTTCGAAAAATTAAAAATTAAAAAAAGAGTCCCCGAAGCCACTTTTGAAGGAATCGGACAGCGGGCGTGGAGACAAAAGGACTCATTAGGGTGACAGTTTTTACGAAGTCGGAGACGCCCATGTGTCTTTGAGGGGTTGGGGGCTGGGGTGGGTGGGGGGGGGGGTGAGGATGAGGTGGGGTTGGGTTGAGAGGGGGTTGGGGTGTGGGGGACAGGGGGAGGGGGTAGAACCGTAAGGAATGTCGCTTAGCAGTTGTAGGCGGAAATTGTGGCCCTTTATGAAGATAATTTTTTTTCCACGAGGGTTTATACTCTTTGGGTATGTTTTTATTGATATGATTATTTGTTTGATGATCTTTTTTTCTTTTTTTGTTTCGCTGCATGAGTGCTCTTGCTTTGTCTTTCAGCTCGTTTTAGTATCTCTTACTTTTCTCGTCTCTGTTGCACACACACACACACACACACACACACGCCCCCCCTCTCTCTCTCTCTTTCTTTCTCTCCCCCCTCTCTCTCTCACTCTTTCTCCCTCCCACCCCTCTCTCTCTCACTCTTTCTCCCTCCCCCCCTTCTCTCTCTCTCTCTTTCTCCCCCCCCCCCTCTCTCTCTCTATCTCTCTCTCTCTCTTACTCACTCTCCTGTTCAGGCTTACGCTTACGCTTTCTCTTATACTCACACTCATACGTACAGTCGTACACCCACACTCCCCCCCCCCCCCCGCACGCTCTCTCATTTTCATCCTCACTTTCACTCTCTCTCTCACTCCCTCACACAAACAAACAAACAAACACAAAAACATACACACATGAATACACGCGCACGCACACACACACTCAAAACACACACGCACCCCCCCCCCCACACACACATATCCTCACACAAACACACACACACACACACACACATATATATATACTTAATGGTATTCAATGCTACTTAAATTTTCAATATGAATACGGCGACGTTGTGTTGTATGAACCGGGATTGGTCTAGGTATCAATATGGTTGAAATGGTTGCGTTTCTGCTGTGCAACCTGTTCTGCAGAACGATCAACATCATTCCTACACCTGGTAAAGTAAGGCAGTTGCAATGCTATTCATATTTACTTTAACATGATATGACACATGTTATATCACTTCATCGGTATTATCATCAGCGGCATTGTATTATAAGTTACTTTCGTTACTTTAATGACATTTAGCATTTAAATTGCATTGGATATCTGTATGTCATTGATAGCTATTTTAAAATACGACCTTCATCTTTTATCATCAAAATAACCACCGTAAATCAACATAAATCAAAAAATAGATAAATAAAAATAATGCGTCACACCATAACTAACACGTGTCATAGGCAACTGACCTATATATCATTGATGCGAGTTTATTAGCCAATTATTCTCGGTCGAATCGCGTGCCTGACCAATCATGGCGATCAGTAGGCGTGGCTTACGCTTAGACTCCGCCCTCGAGGGGACTTCAGCTTATTGTGGGTCGATAAGTTGGTGACACAACCAGTCGGATTGTAACGGAATATATAGTGTGGAATGATTAGCTTTTGAGGAGAGTGGATAGTTTTTTTTTTTTTTTTTTTTTTTACTTTTTTTTTTTTTTTTTTGGGTTTTTTTTTTTTTTTTTTTTTTTTTTGGGGGGGGGAGGGGGGGGGGGGAGGAGAAGGGGGGGGGGGAGGAGGGGAAGAGAAAGAGAAAGAGAGAGAGAGAGAGAGAAACAGACACACATACAGATACAGAGAGAGAGGTAACGAATATAGTATGCTACTTGGAAATAGCTAGAAGAGTAGGCACCGTCATCTCTATCTCTCCTTTTCATGTCTGCTTCTGTTTAACTATATATCCGTGTATGAATAAATTCGCATTGTAAATAGAGCGAAGCCTGGTCGATACAAAAAAGAAAAAAAAAATATTATACATGTTTTGTTTACATAACCATTGATATATTGCATATACAAGGAATTGCAAATAACATTGCATATACAATCACGTTTTCTTTTTTTTTGTATTAAGAAGTAAATTCTTAGGGGAGATAATGAACACAAAGATACACACTTTAACGAAAACAAATGTAAATTGAAAAAGGATGAAAGCTGAAAGAAACAAAATAGTTAACACACATTCCCTGTATCTTTATGGATAATGAAAATATAATTGCTATTGAAGACTGGCAAAACGCTTTACCGTGTCGATACAAAGGCAAAAGAGAAGCACTATACACCATGAATCTAATTGGTGTATAATGTTCCTTTTCCTGCCATGATATATTATCATTAATTGAATCAATGTATGTACTTTGCGTGATAAAAAAAAAGGGTCTAATCATTCAAATATTCATTCTCATCAAATAAAGAACTGTTGATTTTCCTTGATTTGAATATATATATCTATTCTAAATATATATATATATATATATATATAATTACATATATATATATATCATATATATATAATAATATAAATATAATATATATATATTATATATATATATGTTTCATTTATTTACAAACGGTGTAGTTTTGTGTTTATGCACAATAGATAAAAAAGACGAAAATTGTGTTCCTGTCATCGTATCCGATTTTGTTTCCTTAATCTTATCTGCATATCCATGAAATTCTTCCATTGCTTCTCCTCATTTCCATCAAATCCATTGTTTTCTTAATCTTTATCAGCATTTCCATTATTTTTTTTCCCCCCAATTTATATCCGCATTTCCATCAAATCAAAATTTCTCTCCCTCATCCTATGCGCATTTCATTTTTCTTTCTCCCAATTCTCATCCACACTTCCATCAAATTC
>NW_028234432.1:22397641-22400141 GCF_977035675.1 Penaeus japonicus | reverse complement strand
GTCGTGGAGTCTGAGGTGGGTCGTGGAGGCTGAGGTGGGTCGTGGAGGCTGAGGTGGGTCGTGGAGGCTGAGGTGGGTCGTGGAGGCTGAGGTGGGTCGTGGAGGCTGAGGTGGGTCGTGGAGGCTGATGTGGGTCATAGAAGCTTAGGTGAGTTGTTGAGGCTGAGGTGGGTCGCGGAGGCTGAGATGGGTCGTGGAGAATGAGGTGGGTCTTGCAGGCTAAGGTACGTCATAGAAGCTGAAGTAGGTCGTAGAATCTGATGTAAAAACAAACATATTTTCCGTCGTACCTTGTACACTGATGAATAATTAAGTAAAGTCTTCTCCAACTACAATAATCACCATCCTTATCAACCCATTTCCTCAAATCCTCCTTAATCCGCAGGCGGATATGGCTTCACGACAACCCACGACATGATATACACGGACCAACCCCACAAGAAGGCTTGGCTTGTGACGCAACCGAACCCACAGACTGGAGCTCTGGGGAAGTGTCTTGAATTTGCGGTAAGTTCTCTTTTTGTTTTTTGTTTTTTTTTTTGTTATCGTTTTTTTTTTGTGTGTGTGTGTGTTTTGTTATTGTTATCCTTATTGGTGTTATTATCTTTATAGTTATTTTATTGATGTTGTTTTTTTTTGTTATTGTTATTGTTATCAATAATGTTGTTTTTATAGTTAATTTGTTGATGTTGTTTTTTGTTATTGTTATTGTTATCATTATTGATGTTGTTATTTTTATAGTTATTTTACTGATGTTTTCGTTATTGTTATTGTTATAATTATTATTAGTATTATCATTATCATTATCCTCATTATTATCGTTATCATAATCATTATCATCGTTATCAATGTTACTGTTATTTTCATCATCATTGTTGTCGTTCTAGTTATTATAATTTTTATTATTGTAATTGTTACTATTACAGTCATTATTGTTATCATTGCTAGTTTTGCCATTATTGTTATCAGAAGTAGTAGTATCATTACCCTTATTGCTATTAATATTATTATCATTCTTATCATTATCATTACTGCTAATACTACTGTTATCATCAACATTATTGTCTATCTCTCTCTCTCTCTCACTCTCCCTCTCTCTCTCTTTCTCTCTCTCTCTCTCTCTCTCTCTCTATATATATATATATATATATATATATATATATATATAGAGAGAGAGAGAGAGAGACAGAGAGACAGAGAAAGATAATTGAGTTATATACGATACGATTTAGTTATATACAATATATATATATATATATATATATATATATATATATATCTACAAATGTTTGTATATATATGTGTGTGTGTGTGTGTATGTGTATAAGTATATATATATAGTCCCTGACTCTCCCCTTAGTACGCCACCTACGGCCTGGGCATCGATGAGTTTGAAGTCCTCTTACTCACCTACCTGACGGAGGACGCGAACGACGCCCTCCAGAACGACTCGATCCCCGTCACCTTCCAGAGAACGAACCTCATGAAGCACAAGGGCTCGACTCGCGGGCAATGGCAGCCGGCGAAAGTCACGTTCTCAGCCAAGACAGAGTTCAGCGTGGCGTTCGAAGCCGTTCCGAACATGCGCTTTGCGAGATACACGGGATACGTCGCTGTGGATGACATCACCTTCAAGGATGGGCCGTGCGAGAGTGAGTGGGGAGGACGGGGTGGAGGGGGTGGAGGGGGTGACGGGGGAGGAATGAGGGAGAGAGGATTGGAGGGAAAGAATGAGAGGGAGAACAGAGGGAGGTGCGAGCGAGGAAGAGTTATACATATATATATACATATGTACTCATATGTGTGTGTTTGTATATGTATACACATATGTATATGTATATGTACATATATATGTATATATGTATATGTGTATGTGTATGTGTATGTATGTATATAGCTAAATTGACAGACATATAGATAAACAAGGAGGTACCTATATATATATATATATATATATATATATATATATATATATAGAGAGAGAGAGAGAGAGAGAGAGAGAGAGAGAGAGAGAGAGAGAGAGAGAGCGAGCGAGAGAGAGAGTGGAGAGAGAGAGAGAGAGAGAGAGAGAGAGAGAGAGAGAGAGAGAGAGAGAGAGAGAGAGACGAGAGAGAGAGAAAGAGAGAGAGAGAGAGAGCAAGAGAGAGAGAGCAAGAGAGAGAGAAGAAAAAGAAGATTGAATTCTATTTAACAGTATTGGTCTCCAATTAGTAAAATCGCGCAAAATAGTATAATCATAACCTAAGAAACTCGGGAAAAGATTTGTCCTCTTTCCAAAACAATTAAAAAAAACAACTTAGGGTGCTTTATCAACATACATTTTAGTCATATTTTTAAACTGACATTTTATTCTTTTTAAACAGACGTGTGTGACATATTGAACCCATGTCATTTGTATTTTATTTTATTTTTTTCCATGAATATGTTCACCTTTCTTTCTAAAATATATATCCGCATTTAACTTTAATTTATTAAACGGATATATTCACAGTTGTAAACT
>NW_028234432.1:22372641-22385141 GCF_977035675.1 Penaeus japonicus | reverse complement strand
TCCAAAAATGAGAAACTTTCTCTAAAAGTTCGAAATGTAGCGAGTTTTTCTTTTCATCTTGTGTAAGTGTTTTATTATTTCTGTACTGTGTATACGTTACTGTGCTTGTATCTTTTGTGATTCATGTGTCTACGTGTGCCTGCGCGCATGTGAATCTGCTTATAACAAAATGTTTTATGCACGTACGTACTGCAACCAATGATCACCTTTATTTAACCACCATATAACTACGATAAATCTGATCGGCTTATAGTCGGGGATATTTATCGTAATAATGATGATTGTTATTATTGCAATTTTCACTGTAGGTATTGGTATCAATATTGATATTAGTAAACTATTTTCTTAACTATTGCATATACTATTGTCATTATCAGAATTGCCATTATCCCTCGTGGTAGTGTTATGATCATCATCATTGTTATTATCATCATTACTATTATCATTATCGATTTCATTAGCTTTATCAGTAATGTTATTATTTCGTTATGATCATCAATATTAAAATCATTATTGATACTATCCTTAATATCATACTATTACTACCATTATTGTCACCAGTATCATCATTGTCATTATCATTAATATCATTATAGTTATCATCAGTTTCATTGTCATTATTATTATCATTGCTACTGCTATTGTTGTTTTTATCTTCATTATTATTATTACTGGTTCTTTTTGTTGTTAGCATTATATTGTTATTATATTCATCATTATCATTATTATTGCATCTATCATTGTTATTATTATCATTATCATCATTAGTGTTGGTGTTGCTGTTATCATTACTATCAATATAAGAATTATCACTGTTGTTATTTTCATTATCATTATCATTATCATCATTGTTATAATTATCATTATTATTATCATTATCATTATTATCATTGTTATAATTATCATCATTATTATCATTATGATTATTATTATCATTATCATTATTGTTATCATTATTATTATCATTATCGTTAATATCATTATCATCATTATTATTACAATTATCATTGTTATTATTGTCGTTATTGTTATCATTATCATTATCGCTATTGTTATCATTATCATTATCATTATTATCATTCTTATATCATTACTTTTATCATAACAATGATAATAACGACAATTATTACTACTACTCATAATATTACTACTACTATTATCCTCATTATCATTATTATGATTATCATTTTTATCATTATCATTATCATCATTAACATTATCATCACTGTTGCTGTCAATAATATCATTGTCATTATTATTATCATTATAATTATAATTATAATAATAATAATAATAATAATAATAATAATAATGATAATAATGATAATAATAATAATAATAATAATAATAATAATAATAATTATTATTATTATTATTATTATCATTATCATTATCATTATTACTATTATTATTATTATTATTATTATTATTATTATTATTATCATTATCATTATCATTATTACTATTAATATCATTATTATTATTATTATTATTATTATTATTATTATTATTATTATTATTATTATTATTATCATCATCATCATCATCGTTATTATTATTGTTACTATTATTATTATCATTAATATCATTATCATTATTATAATCATCATTATTATTATTAGTGTAATTTTTATTATCATCATTTTTACTATTACCATTGTAGTGGGTTCGTGGGGCACTCACCCTCCTACAGGAGCTGTAGAGGAGCCTTCTGCAGCAGGAAGGCGTGGAAGGGCAAGAGGGAAAACCGGGCCGGCATAAAGGCAACTGACTAAGACGCTAGAATCTTTACTTTGCGTTTATTCACTCAGCACAAGCTACTACATGTATAAAACAAACAAGGTATCACAGAACAGGCATGTAGTAGAAATAAAAACTTACGCTAGAACGAGAACACGAGAAAACACACACTCCTGCCCAACCCAAGCACACAACCTTCCGCCTTGAAACCTCCTCTACAGCTCCTGTAGGAGGGTGAGTGCCCCACGAACCCACTACACCATTATTACTGTTATCACTATTCTTATCATTATTAGTAGCATTATCACTATCATTGTTACTCTTAATGTTATCATTATTAATATGATTATTATTGTTATTATTACTAGCATCGTTGTTTATTATCATAAATTTTATTTTTACTATCATTGGTGAAATCAATTTCAGTATATTACTGTACATCATTATTTTTCTTAATACTGTCACTGTTATTAGTACCATGATCATCATCATTATAATAAAAGTTTCCCACCACAGATTTAGAAGAAGAAAAATATTAATACTGATATAATTCAAAATTCCTAAAACATATGAACAATTTGCATATTGCCTATACTTTATCTAAAGATTTTTACATACCGATTTGACAGGTCTAAGCCACATAAATATTTATAGTCATGGTCCTTCCCTTTGGGCGTCTCTGATTGGTCAATGAAGAGGCTCCTATCTCAGCCTGATGGGGATTCTTTGTTTATAATTTGTATTTGAAACAAGTCGATCTGTCAAATTATTTATTTAATACTGTTCAGGCTGTGGTTTTAAAGCTGCGTTCAGGTCGGAAGTTATTATATGAACGTATCTGACCTCATAGTTGTTGGTAAGTGTGGTATTATTCGGTGGTATAGTAAGTACAGAGTAAAGTGTAAGTTGATTTAGGGAGAAGGTTGTATGTGTTTGTTGATATGTGAGCGTCATGTTTTTGTTTACTGATGATGTGTTTTTCGTGGTTATATATCTCTGAAGTCTGTTATATTGACACCTCCACTAGATTGTAAAGCTTTTGTAATGTAAGTACCATTACAAATACTCGTTTCCTACTCATTGGATAGTGGTATGCTTTCTTGCTAGTAGGGGATTTGGCTAACTAGTATTTATCTAGAATAGGACCACAATCACGTATATTACTTTGTTGTTTTCATTTACATAAATCATTTACATCAATGTTTATGTTTAGTATGTATATAATTTTAGCCTTGTTTACCCTCAGATATTTTGATCTAGCTCCTTCCCACGCCAGGAATTAGAGCCCCAGCAACCACTTATACGTTTATAAAGAACAGTCATCTTATTTTCTAGATAATTTAATTTCCAAAAGTGTAGATAAGGATGAGGCCGGGGCTGAGAGGGGACTAGAAGGCAGGGGGAGGGGATATGGCAATCACCAAATATTGATGGGCATGAAGCTATTAGATTTACATTGTTTCTGTTCTCTGTCTGTCTGTTGAGCTTACTGTCGATCTGTCTATCTGTCTATATATCTATCTAAATATATACATATGGGAAAATATATACATAATGAAATTCATGAATAGATAGACATATGAATGCGTGACTATATAAATGAATAGATAAACAAATAAAAAATAATCTGACACAGAGATACATATATGCTAGATGGCTGTTGAGGACCTGGAGCCCCTAACCAAAAGGGAGCAGAAGAATGGACGAGAGGGCGAGGTGGAGGGCAAGGACACAGGTGATTCCCTCAATGCCCTCTTGACGTCGGCTCTCCACAAACACGCTGCAAAGAAATTGGCAAAGGTGAGGCTAGGTCAGGCAATCCTGGCAACTTTGTATCTTCCAAGAACAGTTTATTTGAAAGATTTATTTATTAGTCTGCAAATTTTTGTGATTTTCATTTACTAAGCTTGTTTTGGTTTTGGTGATGTACTTGATGTGTAAGATGAAAGTAATATATATATTTTTTAGGACACTGACATAACAAAGGTCATATTGTAAAGAGAACTTTGTGCATGAGTAAAATTTGAATCTGATTATGATGATTTTTGTTGATGTTTATAGAATGATCTCTTGTTCTTTATACTGTACCCTTTTTAGGAGAATATCTAACTGAGTCTTACTCTGATATTACAGAAAGTAGGCAAGAAGAAAAAGACAGAAAATGAACTGGAGGTCAGAATAGAAAAAGTTGCTGAGTTAAAGTAAGTTGCATATTATTGATGTTTTGATATGAATTAGGTGCTGAGACCATTACTTCCTCCCATTCAGTAGCTTTCCAAAACTTCATTTTCAATTCAGCTGGACTTTATGGCAGCAATGATTGCCCCCCACTCCTCCCCAAAAAAGAAGAATCTTCCTATTTCTGCTGCCTTATTAGAAATCTTATTTACTCAAAGTTTGTCCTGTACAGAGGAATAGAGGTAATCTATCTAAAAGGAGCAATTTTACCTCACACTGAAATAGTCTAGGAAAATAGGTTTAACCCTTTCCCGACGTGGCACGCGCTACGCGAAAACCCCTACGCCGGGCCATTGCAATATTGCATTGGAAACGTCACACTGGCATGATGCCCCGGCATCGGGAATTTAGCTGTGTCACAAGGGTGTGACGCACCGTCATCAAATGGTTAATAAACATATGACAATGATTCTAAGTACAGATGGCTTCCTCCCTTCAGCTCAACTCTTGTATTGCAGCAATATAGATAAATTCAGTGACACTGCATTCTGGCCCACCCACAACATGGCATGCGTACATGTCATCTGATGTCATTGGCATAAAACATATTATTAGTGTACACACAGGATGGAAAAGATTTAGATATTTATGATATCGATGATGATACATTTTTTATCATTATTATTATTATTTTTTTACATCTTGCCTTGTTTTCTTCAGGTATGCACACTTAACTGGGAATACAATGGTCATATTTCATCCTGTAAAGTTTAAAATGTTAACTGACTATTGAAAGCACACAGTGCAGATGCTCAGAGGCATGGGACTTTTAATATGTAAATTAAGAAAGGAATACATGTAACATGAGTTAGTTATTTCCATGTTATTGTGTATTTACCATTTTTTGTTTTAGGATAGTTGTAATTTTCTTTGATCAGGGTTTAGCCAGGATCTACTCCAATATTTTCTAGTTATTTTGAATAAGCAAATTTTAAGAAATTCTTGGAAAATAGTAGTCTGTATAGATCTATGAATATTTCAAAGATCTTATTTATACATATTTTATGTATGAAAAAAATTACATTTCAGTATATGAAAGGATTTTTTAACCTATATTTTCTCACAGGAAGAAGAAGGAAAGTAAGACTTCCAAGTCAAAAAAATCAAAAGATGAATTGGAACTGAAAGAAGTTACAGTCATAAAGGAAAAGAAAAAAGGGAAGCAAACAGTGCAGGAAGAGGGGCATCTCAAGCAACTCGAAGAAGACATAGATGAAAATCTCCACGCTGCGGAAAGTGGAAAAGATGAGGTTAGTTTATAAGCATCACATTGAACATCAGTGTTAATGATTCAGTGCATTGTTTCAAAAAGATTAAAGAAAATGATAAAAAATGTCGAAGACTGCAAGGTTGATGACGCCAATGATGACATGCCTTTGTACTCTCAATATATGTCAGTACAATACACAAGGGATAGAGTACTATAGTTGGGCAGAGATATGAAGTTCAGAGTCCTACCAGCTGTGCAAGGATAATATATTTATTGAATTGAGCACATGCAAGCTCAGTGAATGAGATATGGAAATATAGATTTGTTTTATTGCTACCCTCTGAATGATGGTATTTATCTGGTCTTGAGTTAGCTAATATGTGTCTCCTGTAAGGAAGAGTTCAGTTTAGTGACAATTACTTTATGGGGCATTGATATTGAAGAAGGAGGCACATTCAAGTCCTTAATCATTGCATTACTAAATGTAAGGTGGGTTCTTGTGATATTGTGTATAATGCCATTTGAACTCTCCCGAAGGATGACGACAGTGATGAAGAGGTTCCAGCCAAAGACTCCCACCTTACTGATGCAGCGATCGATTCTCCAACAAGAGACTACCTCAAGGCTGTGTCTGTTCCTAAGAAGAAGAAAACAACACGTAAGCAGAAGCGTGCTATAAAGGATGATGGTAAGATTTCTACTTTATTTTTTCTGTCACTTTTTCTCTTTACTCTTGCCTCTCTCCCAGATTCTATTGTGGGGTCCTATCTTGATGTGCTCTTTTCATTATTCAAAACCTATAAAAGATGTAACTCCTTATCACCATCAAGAACACTAACTTTAACTAAGTGAATAAAGTTATAGAAATTAAATCAGGCTTCACCATCACTGAGAGCCATAGCATTGGTTTTCATTTCTGTTGTTTTAATATTTTATTGGTACATCTGTTCATCTATTTTACTTATTCCTTCTCATGACAATCTTTCAACAAAACAGTACTTCCTTGGTTTCTTAAATGAGGAGAGGTTAGTCAGAGTTTGAGTAGCTATATCTTTATAGTTTCAATTTCACAGGTAAAGTTTTGGGCATAACAGTGCACTGCGCAGATCGGCTCGAGGGATCACCTCTGTTGCTACCGCACCCAGCTGTCCAGGTAATGTTTGCAGTTGACCATTGATTTCTATTTGGAAAGGATAATAAAGAAAAATACTTTTGTTGACTGATTCTTTGCTTGAATGTGAATTTCCTTATGAGTTTATCAATATATATAAAAATACATGGAAGAAAAGAGAAGAGAAATATAGTGACAGATGGAGAAGTAGTAATATTGTGTAATTTTTTCTGTATTTGTAAATATGATTGTTGATATGATAATCACATGAATTTAGAAATGAATGAATCATCGCATGGGAATGATCTTTCTATGTAATATACATCCTTCAGAGACCTACTGATAGAGGTCCCCCACTCTATCATACATGTGTATGCGTGTCTCAGTGTGTGGTAAGTGTGCAGAAGCACTTTACATGCTGTTACAAGATATTTTATTATACATAAGGACATCACATGTATAATTATCTTTCTCTTTCTTCTTCTCTTTTCCTTTTTCTTTCTCGACATTACTGTTGGCTTTATTGTGCTCTTTGTCTTTCTTTATTTATTTATTTATTTCAGGGATGCAGATGGATATGAAATCATTCCCAGTAAAAGTAAACTTCAGAATATGTATAGGAAAATCACCTTCTGAGAGTGCTGAAGAAAAGGCTGAATTTTCCATGTAACTGAAACCTAGTCAAACACTATAAAACACTTGCTATTCTAGGTGCACATCTGCAATGCTGACACAGGAGACTGGCTGCAGAAGACATCCCCGGAGCGGAAAGTCACCTCCTACTACGAGGGCAGTGATGTGGACCACATCCTCCCCATCATGACACAGCCGTATGATTTGCGCAAAGCAAAGTGAGTTTTTTTTTTCCCCTTTTTTTTCCTCCTTCTTTCTTTTCTTTTGATTTATTTGGCTTTGAGCTACAGATACAGATTTGTTGTTTTGTGAATGTATCTTATGCTTTTGGGTAGTTAGTTTGATTCTGCATTGTCCTTGTGTTTCCTTGGGATGTTGGCACTGCATTTTGTGTATGTTTGTCAATTTATCTATATCTTTAGTCTATATCTTTTTCTATATCTATCTGTCTATCTGCCTATCTGTCTACCCATCTACCTATTGACCCATCTATCTTTCTATCTACCTATCTATCTATCTATCTATCTATCTATCTATATATGTATATAAATACATATCTAGGTCTTTTTGTCTATCTGTCTATATAGCATATCTGTATCTATATCTATATCTATCTGTTTATCTCTTTATGTATCTCTAGACTTCTTTTTTATACATGCACTTATGTTTATTGCAATAAACATTATTTTTTTCTGATTTGATTAAGCAGTAATTGAAAATAACTACAGAGTGCAGCATTACATGTAACAAAGGATTTTCATATGTCTCCCTCAATTTCAGGAGCCTTCACTGCCGCTGGGAAGAGCAGCTGATATTCAATGAGCCTGTTGGACACTTCACTTCACCCGAGCCACAAGTTATCGTCTTCTTCCAGATGATGGACTTCCCGCCCTCATCCACCCACACTTCCAGTGTCTCATCCAACCAGAGGAGGGGTTCAGCGGCTTCTCGTGGCTTGACCACCTTTGCCTGGGCATTTCTGAAGGTGTACGGGGCTAACCAACACATCAATATTGGGCAGAGGTTGCGGCTACAGCTCTTCAGGCCAAGGAAGCAGTCAGGGGTCGGCCTCAAGGATTTGCACAGCTGGTGGAAGAGCGGCAGCCGGATCAAGTACCCGGCCACCCTATACGTCTCCCTCCAGGAAATGGTCATTCCGCAGCACCCCAGGCCAGCTCTCAGGTGTGGTTTAAAGAGGAGGTTTTTTAACAATTAAGGAAGTATTTTGTTTGAACACCTTTGTTTGAACACCTTCTATTATTCACACACAAAACTGTAAGGTTGTATTTTTGATAGTGGTTAAGTAAAACTTAAAGGAGATGTTTTGTCTTTATTTGATCTTATAGTAATATGGCAGGAATAACTGTAATCCTACATTTACAGATCAATGCTTGCCACACAGCAGGAACAGGGTGGAGGAACTGTATTGATGGATGTCTTAGATCAAGCATCTACAAATGGATCAGTTCTTGGACCTCCAAGTACACATGATAAATTGCAAGTTAACTGGTCGCGCAAACCAAACCAATCTTGCAAAATACCAAACCATGTCAAACACTGCCTGTCCTATACTGACCAAGGGTGCTTAGTTGTAAAATTTTCTAATAATGGACTGAAACTTGCTTGTGGTGCTTACAAGCAGATTCTTGTATATGATGTTTTAAGTGGGAAGCTTGAAATAAGTTTATCTGGCCATTTAGGGCTTGTTTATGATGCATCATGGAGTGACAATGACGAGCTCTTGCTTACAGCATCGGCAGACTCAACGGCACGTGTTTGGAACACCAAGTTTGAGGAAGGCTGTGGACATGGCCAGGTTTTAACTCACCCCACTTATGTGTATGCTGCTAGATTTGTTCCTTCGAGACACCAAGTCATTGTCACTGGCTGCTTTGATCATGTTTTAAGAGTCTGGTGCAGTACCAAGGCAGGAAGTTATGGGGTTGTGCAGGAACTAACAAATCACCTGGGCTTCATCAATGCACTTTGTTTCAACCCAGAGGGGGATTTACTGTTTTCAGGAGATAAACAAGGCATCATTCTAGTCTGGAAGGTCAACATACCGAAAAAGGACAAGGGCAAAAAGAAAATCAAACCCTTATCTTTTGAACATGAAGTGAAGATACCTGACATTTTAGGAAACACAATCAATGCCATATCTTTTCACCCTGGAGGTTACCGCTTGCTAGTTCACACAAGGGACAGCCAGATAAGACTTGTGAATCATGTGCATTGGACTGTAACCCACAGATTGAGGGGTTTGCTGAATGTGCGCGAGCAAATTCGAGGTTGTGTAAGCCCATGTGGGACATGGATATTGTCAGGTAGTGAAGATCATGGTGTTTATACGTGGAACTCGGACACTGGAGAAATGGTGTCAGCTTTTATGGATTTACCTATTGATGGAACTATATCATGTGTTGACTACCATCCACATGAACACATGATGGCTCTGTGTTCTTATTCTAATGAAGCTCCAGTCCTGATCCTTGATTACGATGAGGACATGCAGGTCACCAATACCACAGTGCCACTTGCTGTTCAACCTGCCGGCTCAGTGGCACCACACTCTCCCATGTTAAGAAGCCCAAGTCCCAGTTATGCCCCAAGAAAGCTGTCTTCATCTCCTCATAGGAATTATGCCTCCAATTCCATGGACAGAAGTGCATCGTCTCTGCTACATTCCGAAGCTCTTCCATACAGCACGCGATCACTAGAACCCAGTTCCTTTCATCACAGTCGCATGCATGGTAACCTGCACAGCACAGTTCTGGATCAAGAGGCTTATGCTAAAAGTAACACAGATAATTCTGCTGCTAAAGACCTGTGGAGTGAACAAGGGAAAAGAATTCTTAACAAGTTAGACACAGTGCTGAAAATGGCAAGTGAAAACCCCATTGGCCTAAATGACAGCAGTGTAAAGTAAGTTTGATTTTTAGAAATGTTAAATTCCGTATAGATAACTAAAGTTGTTCAATATCAAATATGTAAGCTTTAAATGTTTTTTTGTTTCTTTATGTATTTTTCAAAATATTTTTTGTATATTAGACAAGGGTCTACATAATTATAAAAAGTAACCATCATGAATGCATATATATATTTAGTTGAAACTTAAACAGAGATTCACGTTAGATTTATAGTTTTGAATCAAATCAGTTATTTCTTTCTTCACTCTTCTATTTTCTTCTCTATGTTTGTTATACTTTCTCTTCAACTACTAGACCACCAATAATAGTAAAAGACCAACAGTTTTAGAGATTATATGCTATTTGTATATTTCAACCATCTGCACATGTATTTGAAATATTCTTGCCCTGTAAATGAAATCTAATGACTGATATTACTCCTTGTTTAAATGACAGCCACTTCGGGGATGATTTGGTGCCCCTAGGACAGTTGGCTACCGTCCTGTATGACTACCATAGTGTGGAACGCGATGAACTCTCTGTGAAACAAGGTATGTTATGATTGTGTACTGAATTTTATTTGATTTTTTATTTATTTATTTGTTTATTCATTCATTCATATATTTATCTATATAGTTACTATCTTCTTGATTCTTAATATTTCTGATCATATATTCATATTCAGTCTGATAGTGAACATCAGGAAACACTAAGCACCTTAATTTGTAGAAAGATAAAATGAGGAGAACCATTACACTTACAGTATTTTAAGTCAAAACTTTTTTCTTTTTTTTTCATCCAAATAAGAAACTAGGCTGACTGAAAATGACGTGGTTTTGTGACCTGAAGAGGGTAGCAGCTTCACAAAAAGTGGCATGGGTGTTTTGACCTGAAAAGGGAATTAGTTGAGCGAATGACAGCATCTTGTGACTTTGAAAAGGGTGCTGGATTTTGTTTCTTCTTTTACTAGGGAAGTGTTTCTAGCACTGGAACAATTCAAAGTTTCATCCCTTTCATCATTCTTGCAATGGGTTGTTAACCCATTCACGACAGGGCTATTTTGGATGTAAATGGTTAGAATGCTGGGGTATTCAAACGCATAAACCTAACACCTCAGGATTCTCGGGGGCACTAGCCGCGAGCGAGCGCTGTACCCCCGATCACCTGGCGTGCCGGCCTCCACTAAATATCTCATTGCCGGCGTCTGACCCAAAAACCACTGAACGTGATAGCAAGTCAACCGGCGCGAATGGGTTAAAAGTAAAGCGTGAAACTGAATTATCCCCAAGGTACCCAAAGAGAAAAAAATAATGAGGCTTCTATTGGAAAATAGCATTTTACATCTTTTATATTTCTCATTTCTAAAACTCTTTTGTTAATATTCCAGGAGACTATGTTATGGTGATTCAAGAAACAAATAGCGACTGGTGGCTGGTGAGAACCGCTGATCAGAGACTCACGGGGCTTGTTCCAGCTTCGTATCTGCAGCAACTACCTGGGGGACTAAGGATTGACGATGATGACATTGACTGGATAGATTCAGGCAATGTAAGTTACTATATGAATTCAGGAGATAAATGTACGTTGCTGGAAATGAGTGTTGGGTGAATGAAGGAACTGAATATAAGTTGCTGGATGGATTTGAGAAATTGATGTTCATTGCTGGACATTTCAGAATATGCAAGTTGTTGGATAGATTTTAGATATATATATGCATGTTGCAGGATATGAATTTAATTTTTTTGCTAGACTCAAGACCTTGGTATGACTTGATTCTGATTCAAAGACATGTATTCTTTCATAAATGCTACGTTATTCTCACAATATGTGATTTAAGTCTGATTCACACTACACCTATCACATCACATCATGTCACCTCCTATCACTTTTCCATGAAGAGCACCACCCAATTCCCTCACATCCTCCAAGTAAGCAAGTGACTGCACTCCTGTTAGATGAAGAGGAGCATTTCAACCCTGAAAAGAAAGGGGCTATGAATACATACTGCCTTGATGAAAAGAAAAGTTGAAAGTGAATAATGAACTCTTTACAAAGAATTGGAAGATGAGGAAACTGTATAATATATGTGTGGTTGTTTATTTGTTTGTTTTTTATTTGTTTTTTAATTCAGTTCAGATTTTCTTTCTGGTCACAACAAAGATCACTACCTGACAAAACACAGAAGCAGATTGGACTTGACAGCCACGTTAAGCAAAAAAATAAATAAAAATAAATAAAGGAATGCACAACTTCCCATTCCCCTCAACAGGTGATAGCCGTCCCCTCAGGGAGTGGAGAGGTGAGTTTCATCTCCGACAGCGAGGGAACCCCAAGCAGAGCCAGATCCCGTAGACACAAGGCCAAATTGGGTGGAGAGAGTGCCAAGGTCATCACTTCTACACCGAGACCCAAGTAAGGACCCTGCAACGAGGGAAAAAAACACTGCCTGCTGATGATTTATGTGGAATGCAAAATGATGTCAGCTTCATTAAATGTATTTGAGATGATGAAATTTTTCTTCTATTTATTTATTATTTATTTTTTGGGAATGATAGAATGGTGCATGAAAGTTGCTTTATAAGGGCATTCATTTACTTGTGCTATGTTTGATGTGTAACCAGTTTACATAATTATATATTTCCATACTATTGAAAAGATGTAA
>NW_028234432.1:22365141-22367641 GCF_977035675.1 Penaeus japonicus | reverse complement strand
TAAGATGATCTCTGTTTTTATTCAGAAAAAAAAATATGGCAGGATGTGGAAAATAATTCAAATACCTCTACACATGCTCTGATAAAAAAGAAAAAAATTATATTGAGAAGAGACGTTGGTTAAACAGGTGCGGTTTGAAATTATAGTGGATTTATAGCAGTGATTTATTTAGGAGTGGAATGAATAAGGAGGTTGATACTAGGAAGAATTATTCTCATTGGAATATCCCATAGAGCAAGATGTCTTCCTTAATTTTGTTTATTTGTATATTATTTTTTTGGGGGGTAAGGGGATGGGGGGGGGTAAGTGGGTTGAATTTAATTAAAGAAAAGGATGCCTCACAGGTGATAACTTTTCTGTGCAGCCTATAGAACTGCATTTTCCAGACGATTTTTCACTTATTGGTACAAAGACCAGTGCATTTATCCTTAAAAAATGTGTGTTGCAAATCAAGATATAGAAAGGAGTCTTTATTGCATTTCTTCCCATTAGGCTTTTAAGCTCAGTAGAGACTTTTTGAATGATATTTTAATATTTTCATGTTTGTCTTGAGTGACTTGATTGAATTTAACCCATTCACGCTGGATGACGCGCTGTCACGTCATACAAATATTTTGCTCCTGTGAGATGAGGTCCTATCGTGTCATGATCACTCCCTCTAAATACATGTTTTACATAGTTACATATAGTTATGCTCATTCCACTTGCATTTCTATAGACACACACACACACACACACATACACACACAGACACACACACACACACACACACACACACACACACACACACACACACACACACACACACACACACACACACACACACACACACACACACACACACACACACACACACACACACACACACACACACACCTCAGCATCTCGTAAAATTGAGCGGGTGTAAAGCGCTCTGAGAAGCGGAGCATTGTATCTCGCCAGGAGAGATCTAGCTCTTGGAGGCTGCATACACTAATTATCGTCACAGAGGGAGCAGTATCAGGCAAATAGACGGCTCGGCATGAATGGGTTAGAGGAAAATAGTACTCTTAAAAGTATATTTATACTTTATTTGTGGTTGAATGTATAAATTACATAGTGCATGATTTTTTTTAATATGCATATTGATCCATGAATAATAGCAGTCTTGCATTTGTAAAATATTTCTTGTTTTGTCATTCATTCTACATCAGGGAGAGTCTCTGGTATTCATTTACAGTAATGCTTGTAAGTAAGATGTAATCAGAATTTACATTTATATATTTTTTATGGATATTTTGTATAAGTTAATTGAATTATACTATTACTTTATGTGTGATTTTTTTTAAAAACGATTTTCATATTTTATAGACGGGTGCATATTGCAATATGCAAATTAATGTTTGAAGATGTGTTCTAGTCAGGATGAATAATCAGGAAATAAAGTAAAAAAATATTCTTAAAATGGTTCAGTTTTAATAACCTCCCATTAATCACATTATTCATACAAAGAAATGGTTTCACAAATGTACATACATATATACACACACAGACATACACACACTAAACATATTCAGTATTAAGATTTTACAGTTTACTGCTTGTTTTTTTGGTCTATAAAACAGGTATTGAAAATAGATAAATAATATGTTGAGCTGACTTTTCCCTTCACATTGGCAAATCCTTTTAACATCAACATGAAATCTTACACCTTTGCCCTGAAGATAATGTCTTTACAACTATGAGCAGCAGTCAATCAAGAACTCTGCATCTATCGTGGTTATATTTTATTATCTGTATGCAACATGTTTCGTGGAAGACCTACATAGGTTTTCAGTTGAATATATGCATCTCATATCTTCCAAACTGATGCTGAGGTAATGGGTACAAATTTTTGTATCTTGAGCTGAAGTAATTCTAGTGAAATGATTCCCTGTGGACATCCCTGCCCATTAGGAATATTGAGCTGTTGTTCAGAAGAGTCAAGTTTGAGAATAATGTTTGAGTTAAGAGGAAAGAATCCTTTGCACATTAATGAACAGAGATGGAACCTCTGTTCATGAAAAGAGAATAATTTTAATGGGGAGAAAGTGATAGTGTTGATGGTATATATATTTTTCATTGCCATTGTGCATTGGAAATTATTGCTATAATATATTTGCTTCTCCCTTAGCATCTCCTAGTAATGAGCTCAAATCTAGAATTGAATTTGTATTTCTACTTAAAAAAAAACTTGTTATTACATTACAATAACCATTACTTTATGTAAAACAGCCTGTACATTTAAAGAATACATAATAAGTATATAACCAACAAATAGTGGTGGCAATGTATCCAGCTCTTTAGACAAAAGTAGTGACTGTTTCTGAGCCTATGCAAATATTAGATTCTTGTCTGTCATATTTATCTAATTTCAGTTATCAGGAAAGAAAATCACTAATGTGTGTGTTGCAAAGTGCATAACACTATTGCTGTTCTGAAGACAAGTTTGTGGCTTATACCTCACTACAGATTTTCTGGT
>NW_028234432.1:22337641-22345141 GCF_977035675.1 Penaeus japonicus | reverse complement strand
GCCACCCAGACGTCGATGGTTTAAGTCAAAAGTCAAGTTAGGTCACGCAAATTTAGCTGAGTTGAATGCCCTATCAAGCAACTTAAGGTGATAATCAGCTGCAGACATCCAGACCTGTGAATAGTATTCAAAATGTGTGAAAAAAAATCTTACAGAGGAATTGTCACAGCAATCTTATAAACTAATTGTGAACCTGGCCTTTTTTTTTTTTCTTTTTTTTTTCTTTTTTTTTGTAATAGACGACGAGATTCTTGAATGTGTTTATCAAAAGCCAACCGAGAATCTAATGTAGCAACCAGTAGATCACTTCATGGTTTTGTTTATAACTCGTCCAGCATGAATCCTTCACTTTGTTGTGGTTGATTCTGACAATATCACCGAGGTACCGGTTTTGCATGTGCAACGGCTGAGGAACCTTAGTACTTGGCTTGCAATGATAGCCATTATTTTTGGTTGTTATTGTTTTCATATCTTTTGCTTAGATTTTAAATTTTTGTTTATTTCATTATCCTATATGTATTTTTTATACTTATATTAGCAATATATTTTATTCAGTTTGCTAATGTTTTCCACTGCACTTACAGAAAAGAGATTAATTAGCTTGTAATAACCAAGAATTAAAAAAAAAAATCTGTTTGTAAGTCTCAATAAACAAATGCCAAGGACTGACGAGTAGACAAACATCTACCATAAGTACAAATAATGATTCCCTCCCCCCCCCTTTTTTTTACACTTTGAACTACGCTCTCCGTGCCTTTATTCAAAAGAAAAAAGTTAAAATCGTATCAAAAGAGAGAAAAGTTCTCAGAGTCATCGCCCGTGCAGACAGGTATTCATTCTCTTCGGATCTTAATATATATACTAATGATTTGGTTTTTAGTTTAAACTATTTGTGCTTTGTGAAACTCAAAGGAAAAAAACAACAAACAAATAAGCAAAATAATGTAATTCAGTATTATTTTCGATTATTATCATTATTAATATCATTTTTTTTTTGTATTATTATCATCATCACTATTATTGTTATCATTATGATTCTTCTTATCAAACTAATATAATGTTCCCGATCATTCTTGGTATTCTATAGTTATTGAGTATCATGCTATACTACATTACTGTAGTTATGCAACATGTTTTTCTAGCTAATGACGCTAAGAACACACTCGCATACAAACACGCAAATGCACAATAACATAAAAAATACATAGACGCACACACACACACACAAACACACACACACACACACACACAAACACACACACACCTGTGAAAACGGAGGGAAGACTCGGGGGGGGGGGGGGGGGTTGAATCCTTTTATTTATCGCGTATGCAGATGAGATTGGAAACTTAAGTATTACAGGTGTTTTGTGGTTTTATCTTTTTTTTGTATATTGAAAGATCATATCAAGTATTATTAGTGATAATGATGATATATGATGATATAGTCATCTACCCTGAAACCACGCCCCTATTCCGTAGTTAAGAAGCTGATAGGTTGATAAAGCTATGTTCTTGTCGCTATCTGTTTCTTAACAGTGAGTTTATACTTTATAATCAGGCCTATTATTCCAAAAAAGAAACACAATAAAAATATTACGACATTCGCACTGTAACATTTGCGTTCCGATTTATACATTTAAGAGAATAATTCAAAACACGGATTGGGCTGGTCGAAGTCGAGGACAACAATGTCCGAATGCAGCCCATTACAGAAATATGTGAGGTCACAATAGATCACAATATTGAGTAAATCACCGTTTGTATGAGTTCGATATATTCCAATACATCCCATATAATTACATAAATTATAAAACTATAAATAGAACATACACAAAGAAACAGCCACAGTAGCGGAGTGATCACAGTGCATGGCAGTCATTTATAGGGTTTTCTGTTGCCGATGATATCAACATTCGAAGGTTGCAAGCAACATATGGAACTGTATACTATATGTAACAACTACTGGCAGGTGATGTTCAAATACTTGACACTTCTCCCCACCCGCTGTTCCGATGAGCATTTTACCTCCCACCTTTTTCTTGCGATCTGCTCGTAAAGTTTAATCAATTACATGATAATATGGGGTATATCTAACCATAGTTCACCGCAAATGGTGTTTCGTGTGTTCAAATATGTTTCCATTAATATGCACCTGCCAGTAAACAAAGAAATAATGACGAGTAAGCATTATTCGAAAACATTACCCTTGACCAAAATGGGATATATGTGGAACATTACTTAATTCTTATCTAAAGTGGCAATGCTTTAAAAATCATCCACTTTTCAATGTTCCCATTAAAAAATGTATATAATATCGAATAACAGGTCTCATCATCAACTGTGAATGGATAGATAGCGTTACAAAACACTAAACGAAATCAAGTCAAATGGCGAATAGCTATGAGGGAGGCTGGGGAACAAACTAACGGCCTCTTGCTGCCTAGAAATTGAAAAAAAAAAAAAAAAAAAAAAAGCGTATTAACCAATCATCTTCTTTGCTATCAAGGAGGGGGCGTGGCTTTTGGCCGGCAATGAGACGAGGTGACTGTAGTAACAATGATAATGGTATCAATAATATTGTTACAATTATGATAATTATAATAAGGATAACGCTAGTACTCTCATTAATATGATAGAATTATGTGATGGTGATGACAATCAAAACAATAACAGTAACAGACAAAATTAATGATAATGGGCAGTTAAGTAACTTTCATGCTAATCGTGATATTCATGGCAATAATACTAGTAATAATAATAGAAGTATTAATAATTCCATAAGTGATAATTATAATAATGATGCTAATAATAAAGGAAGTAGAAAGAATGGTAATGATAATAATGATAACTGTAGCGATGGTAATGATAATGATGATAGCAATGATACTTATAATAATAATAGTAATAATAACAATAATGATAATAATCATAATGATAGTAATGATGGTCATAATAACAGCAGTGATAATGATTATAATAGTAATAATGATAATAATCCTAATGATAATAAAATTGATGATAAAAATGATAGCAATAATGCAAACAGGAACTATGATAATAACAACAATATCAATGATAATCACAATAACAATAATAATGATAATATAAAAATACCATTATCATTATTATAATAATGATAAGATGATGATAATGATAAATATAAAAACGATAATGATAAAAGCAATAATTAATGTAATAATAATAAGACAATAATGGTAATAACAATAATGATAGCAATAGCAATTATAATGCTAATGATAAATATGATCATAATCATTATTACAATAATAGTGGTGAAAATATGAACAGTATTGATGATATTAGTATTCATAATAACAACGATTATAATAATGATGATAATGATGATAATAGATTGTTTTCTCTCATGGTTGTACAAGTGTGGTAAAGTCCTCTTATTTAATTTGTGCCCAGAAGCCACGCCCCTTTTTCATTGTTGAGACCCTGATTGGCTAATGTGCAATATTCGCGTCGCTACCATTTATTCACAAAAAGTTTGTTCACATCTGAATATCATAGGTATTCTCCTGTATAGGATTGTTAAAAGTAATAAAACAACATACCATAGACTATATATCTATATCTATATCTATATATATATTTTTTTTTTATGGTAATGTAAATATTTTATGCTTACCAGAAATAATATGGGTAATTATGTGATGTACGGCAAATAATG
The DNA here is from genome assembly GCF_977035675.1 of Penaeus japonicus. Classification (NCBI taxonomy): domain Eukaryota; kingdom Metazoa; phylum Arthropoda; class Malacostraca; order Decapoda; family Penaeidae; genus Penaeus; species Penaeus japonicus. The sequence goes on along the minus strand of NW_028234432.1, from coordinate 22,341,444 downwards.
GTTGATGATTATGAGGTGATAACATTGACGCCTGCAGAGTGGCTGTCCACAGCAGTTCACCTACCCTCATAAGGTTTCATTAAATATTATGTTCCTACATTACGATACAGGATATAGCTACAGTTTATGAAGGCTTTGATTTACTTAGTGTTGTTTTGTTTTATTTATTTCTGTTAAAAACATTTCGCTACAAAACAAAGAAACGATGAATGGGCTGCATTCGAACACGATGTTGTCCTTGACTTCGACCGGAATACGATCCATGTCTATCATATTTTTAGTATTCTCTCTATAGTTCTAATGATCTAGAATAATTAAACTTACTATGCTCCCACTTTATAACTTTAGCATACAGACGAACCAGTCTGATCATGAACTGTGAATACCCTTGGTGTCAATACTAGGATAGTAATACGAACACTGTATATCAACCAATCAGCTTCATAGATATGGAAAATGGGCGTGACTTCTGGGCACTATATATTGATTAAGGTTTAGTAATACTCCTGAGCTAATCGTGGTAGTCAATATACCTAGGAGTAATGGTTTGTCGATTAACCAGTAATATTTTACTGTCCCTAATCCATACGTAATCATAATTCAGTAATCTGATCGTAAATGGGGGGGGGGGGGTATCTGGAGCGCCCATTAGCCAATAAATAGTCAATTTTGCCCCCCCCCTCCTTAGCGAAAAAGAGGAGGGGTAGAGGTTGAGGGGAAAATACTGGGGTGAACCATATCTATGTTATCTTAACTTTAATCCCATGTATAAGAGAGGAAGAGAGGGTGGTTATACCGGGATGGTAAAGGTGGAAAGGGGGGGGGGGCACTGGGATGCCACTTACCGGGAAAGAGGGGAGGGGGTTGGTACTAAGAATGTCCGTTACCGGGAAAGGGGAAGGGGGAGAGATACCGTGCTAGAGGAGGGGGGAGGGGAGGAAAAAGGTACTGGAATACCGGGATTCCATCTACTGGGAAAGTGGAGGGGAAGAGATGCTACGATTCCACCAACCGGGAAAGAGGGAGAGACACTGAAATTTTATCTACCGGGAATTGGGAGGGGTAGAGACACTGGAATCCCACTTACCGGGAAAGTGAGGGAGTGAGGGAATAAGGGAGAGACATCGTTCTGTTACCAGTCCTTCACTTTATTTACTTCTCTTTCCCTCCTTCCTCCTTCTCCCTTTCTTCCCACTCCACTTTTATTTTCACTTCCCTCCCTTTCCTTCCTCCTTTTCTTTCCTTTCATCCCTCCCTCCCTTGCCCCTCCTTCTCTTCCTTCCCTCTCTCCTTTCTCTCCCTTTCTTTATTCCTTCCTCTTCATATCCTCCATTCCTTCCCTCCTTTCCCCTCCCTTGCTCCCTTCCCCGACCTTTATTTTCCTTCCCTCCCATTCTTTATTCCCTCTATTTTTCCTTTCTTCCAATCTCTCTCCTCCCTTCCCTTCCTCCCTCCTTTCATTCTTTCTCTCCTCCCCTCCTTCTCTTTCTTTCCACCCTTTCCTCTCTCCTTCCCCTTCTCTTTCCATTCCTCTGCACTTCCCTTCCCCACACCTCTTTCTCTCCACCTCTCATCACACGCTCTCTTCCCCCTTCCCTTCTTTCTCACCCCTCTCTCCCCCCCTCCCTCGCCTCTCCCACTCCCTCTCCCACCCTCCCTTGCCTCTCCCTCTCCCCCTCCCTCTCCCCCACCCTTGCCTCTCCCTCTCACACCCGCCCTCTCCCCCCCCTCTAACACCCACCCTCTCCCCCTCCCTTGTCTCTCCCACTCCCTCTCACACCCACCCTCTCCCCCTCCCTTGTCTCTCCCACTCCCTCTCACACCCACCCTCTCCCCCTCCCTTGTCTCTCCCACTCCCTCTCACACCCACCCTCTCCCCCTCCCTTGTCTCTCCCACTCCCTCTCACACCCTCCTCTCCCTCCCTCTCACACTCTCTCTCACCCACTCCCCTCTCACCCCCCTCTTCCCACTCCTCTAACACTCTCCCCCCTCTGTCTCTCCCTCCCTCTCACCACCCTACCACTCCCACTCTCTCTAACACCCACCCTCTCCCCCCTCTCCACCCCACCCTCCACCCTCTCCCACCCCTCCCTCTCCCACTCCCTCTCACACCCCCCCTCTCCCCCTCCCTTGTCTCTCCCACCCTCTCCCCCTCCCTTGTCTCTCCCACTCCCTCTCACACCCACCCTCTCCCCCTCCCTTGTCTCTCCCACTCCCTCTCACACCCACCCTCTCCCACTCCCTCTAACACCCACCCTCTCCCCCTCCCTTGTCTCTCCCACTCCCTCTAACACCCACCCTCTCCCCCTCCCTTGTCTCTCCCACTCCCTCTCACACCCACCCTCTCCCCCTCCCTCTAACACCCACCCTCTCCCCCTCCCTTGTCTCTCCCACTCCCTCTCACACCCACCCTCTCCCCACCCTAGCACCTCTCCTCCCTTGTCTCTCCCACTCCCTCTCACACCCCCCCTCTCCCCCTCCCTCTCACCCCCCCCCTCCCCCCCTCCCACTCCCTCTCACACCCACCCTCTCCCCCTCCCTCTAACACCCACCCTCTCCCCCTCCCTTGTCTCTCCCACTCCCTCTCACACCCACCCTCTCCCACTCCCTCTAACACCCACCCTCTCCCCCTCCCTCTCACACCCCCCCTCCCCCCCCCCCTTGTCTCTCCCACTCCCTCTAACACCCACCCTCTCCCCCTCCCTCTAACACCCACCCTCTCCCCCTCCCTTGTCTCTCCCACTCCCTCTAACACCCACCCTCTCCCCCTCCCTCTAACACCCACCCTCTCCCCCTCCCTCTCACACCCACCCTCTCCCCCTCCCTTGTCTCTCCCACTCCCTCTAACACCCACCCTCTCCCACTCCCTCTAACACCCACCCTCTCCCACTCCCTCTAACACCCACCCTCCTTGTCTCTTGTCCCACTCCTCTAACACCCACCCTCTCCCCTCTCTCACCCACCCTCCTCTCCCCCTCCCTCTAACCCCCACCCTCTCCCCCTCCCTTGTCTCTCCCACTCCCTCTCACACCCACCCTCTCCCCCTCCCTCTAACACCCACCCTCTCCCACTCCCTCTAACACCCACCCTCTCCCCCTCCCTTGTCTCTCCCACTCCCTCTAACACCCACCCTCTCCCACTCCCTCTCACACCCACCCTCTCCCCCTCCCTCTAACACCCACCCTCTCCCACTCCCTCTAACACCCACCCTCGACCCATCCCTTGTCTCTCCCACTCCCTCTAACACCCACCCTCTCCCACTCCCTCTCTCCCACTCCCTCTCACACCCACCCTCTCCCACTCTCCCTCTAACACCCACCCTCTCCCCCCCCCTCTAACACCCAACCCCTTCCTTCTCCCCACTCCCTCTCACACCCACCTTCTCTCCCCCTCTAAAAACACCCTCCCTCTCCCCCTCCCTCTAACACCCACCCTCTCCCACTCCCTCTCACACCCACCCTCTCCCCCTCCCTTGTCTCTCCCACTCCCTCTAACACCCACCCTCTCCCCCTCCCTCTAACACCCACCCTCTCCCCCTCCCTCTCACACCCACCCTCTCCCACTCCCTCTAACACCCACCCTCTCCCCCTCCCTCTAACACCCACCCTCTCCCACTCCCTCTCACACCCACCCTCTCCCCCTCCCTTGTCTCTCCCACTCCCTCTAACACCCACCCTCTCCCCCTCCCTTGTCTCTCCCACTCCCTCTAACACCCACCCTCTTCCCCTCCCTTTAACACCCACCCTCTCCCACTCCCTCTAACACCCACCCTCTCCCTCTTCCTCTCACACCCACCCTCTCC
>NW_028234432.1:22305141-22315141 GCF_977035675.1 Penaeus japonicus | reverse complement strand
CACTTTCCCTCCCCCCTCCCCCCCTCTCTCTCTCTCTCTTTCTCTCACATCTCCCTCTCCCTCTCCCCCCCTCTGTCTTCTTCTCTCTCTCTCTCTCTCACCCTCTCTCCCTCCCTTTCTTACTTTCTCTCTTCCTCTCCGACCCTCTCTCTTTCCCCCTTCCTCTCTCTCTCTTTCTCTCTCTTCATCTCCATCTCTTTCTCTCTCTCTCTCTCTCTCTCTCTCTCTCTCTCTCTCTCTCCCTCTCTCCTCCTCCCTCTCCCTCCCTCCCTCCCTTCTCTCTCCTCTCCCTCCCTCTCTCCCCCTCTCTCTCTCCTTCTCTTCTCTTCTCTCTCTCTCTTTCTCCTCTCCTCTCTCTCTCTCTCTCCTCTCCACCTCTCTCTCTCTCTCTCTCTCTCTCTCTCTCTCTCTCCCTCTCCTCCCTCCTTCCTCTCTCTCTCCTCCTCTCCTCTCCCTCTCTCTCTCCCTCTCTCTCTCTCTCTCCCTCCCTCTCTCCCTCCTTTCCTCTCTCCCTCCGTCCCTCACTCCCTCCTTTCCTCTCTCCCTCCATCCCTCACTCCCTCCTTTCCTCTCTCTCTCTCTCCGTCCCTCACTCCCTCCTTTCCTCTCTCTCTCTCTCTCTCTCTCTCCCTCTCTCTCTCTCTCTCTCTCTCTCCCTCTCTCTCTCTCCCTCTCTCTCGTGAAGGCCGCGTCCCGAGCACAGACTACGAGACTCACCGTGAGTGTGGTCGCTCTCTTGATCCTCCTCCTGGTCAGGCGTCCGTCGCGAATGAGGGGGGTCGGGGGGTTTCGGTATCCCCCCTATGAGAAGCCCAGACGACCCAACCACACCTCCACCACCACCTCCACCTCCACCACCTCCTCCTCCACCTCCTCCTCCACCACCACCAGCGCCTGAGTCATCCACTGGGCCGGAAGCGCGACTCGCCCCGTCGGCACAACCCCGACCTTCGACTCTGGAGTGGAATGGGAGAGTGTAAGCTCACGCGTCGGGAGGGAGTGAGTGGAGTGCTCGTCAGGATTGCACAATGAATGACTGGTTCTGCAGCGAAGGGGGGAGGGTGGGGGGGGGGGCGCTCGTCATGATTATATAGTGAAGGGGGTGAGAGGGGGAGGAGGAGGGCAAGGGCCGGGTAAAAGGGGGAAGAGAGGGAGGGAAGAATTATTCGAAAGGAGGAAAGAAAGTGCCTGTCAGGATTGTACAATGAATGACTGGTTCTGCAGCGAAGGGGGGATGGGGGGGGGGAGCGTTCTTCATGATTATATAGTGAGTGGGAAAGGGGGGGTTAGGGCAAGGGACGGGTAAAAGGGGGGAAGAGAGGGAGGGAAGAATTATTCGAAAGGAGGAAAGAAAGTGCCTGTCAGGATTGTACAATGAATGACTGGTTCTGCAGCGAAGGGGGGAGGGGGGGGGGAGCGTTCTTGATGATTATATAGTGAATGGGAAAGGGGGGGTTAGGGCAAGGGACGGGTAAAAGGGGGGAAGAGAGAGAGGAAAGAATAATTCGAAATGAGGAAAGAAAGTGGTTGTCAGGATTGTACAATGAATGACTGGTTCTGCAGCGAAGGGGGGAGGGGGGGGGGGAGCGCTTGTCATGATTATTTAGTGAAGGGGTTGGGGGGGGAGGGATGGACAAAAGAGGGAAAAGAGAGAAAAGCAAATTAAGGGAAAATAATTAAAAAGAAGAAGGAAAGAGGTAAATGCGAGGATACGGAGATGGGGAGAGAAGTAGAGCGCTTGTCATGACTATGCAATGAGGGGGGAGGGAAGGAATGGAAAGAGGAAATAAAGATAATTATCAAGAAGAATGGGATGGAAGATGGACAGAAGAAGACAATCGAGATGAAAATAGGGAGGGAGGGAGGAAGGGTGGAAGGAAGGAAGGTGAGAAGGAAGGAAGGAAGGAAGGAAGGAAGGGAGGAAGAATAACTAGAGGAAGGGAGGAAGAATAACTAGAGGAAGGGAGGAAGAATAACTAGAGGAAGGGAGGAAGAAAAACTAGAGGAAGGGAGGAAGAATAACTAGAGGAAGGGAGGAAGAATAACTAAAAAGATGGAAGAGAAAGGAGATAGATAAATTTAAAGGTAAAAAATAAATCAGATAAAATTGGAAGAATCATTAATCATTAAGAGGGAACATGAAGAGGCGAAGATGAAGAGGTAAATGAATGCAAAAAATGATAATGAACAAATAGATTAGAGAAAAAAAGACGAAGTATGATAATAGTACGATATAAATAAATAAATGAATAAATCAATGAATAGTTAATAAAGAAATAAATCGATAAATAGCTAAATAGATATATAAATAGCTGAATAAATGAATAAAAAGCTGAATAAATAACTAGATAACTGAATAAAGAAATAGATGAATGAATTAAATAATTAGACGAAATAGATAACCAAATAACAAAATAGATAAATTAATAGATAAACAAGGGGTGGGGAGGAGGAGGGCGGGATGGGATGGACGGGGGGGGTTGGGGGGGGGGGGCAGGCGAGAAGGTCATAGCAAAAGAAGAAAAAAAGGAAGAAAGAAAGAAAGAAAAAGGAAATGAGACAACATTAACCACGAAACAGAATCAGCAACAGATGTTAACTGTCAACGAGGGCTATAGAAACCATAGTGCACTTCTAAGCTACCTTAAGAACTACGGAGAGATGTAACAAGGAAAGGAAACTGTGGACGCAATACACACACACACACACACACACACACACACACACACACACACACACACACACACACACACACACACACACACACACACACGCACACAAACACATACACATACTCACACACACAAACACACACACACACACACACACACACACACACACACACACACGCACACAAACACATACACATACACATACACATACTCACACACACAAACACACACACACACACACACACACACACACACACTATACTTAAACAAACAAACACACATACACGCAGACAAGTAAAATCTCTTAACTATGTATAAATCTGTAAAAAACAAACAAACTAATAATTCAATCGAACTACCATCACTAAGCCATCAACCTCACAGACATTAAAATAAAATAAAAGTCTTCAATCTTTATTTTACACTTCAAGAAAATAATAAGAAACACATGGATAAAGAAGAAAAAAGACAAAGATACAAAAATACGAATCAAAGGATAGAGGTTGTACTTGGAAGTGGAAAACACCTTTGCCGGAGTGGATGCGACGTTTTGTGTCTTTATCTATATCTATAGATGTATCTTTTTTTTTCTCCTTTTGTACGAAGGAGGAAAGGAAGAAGGAGCTAGCTATCTTGGCAGTCAACGCCCTCAAAGGTGGTGAAGGGGAGGGGGGGAGGAGACGGGGGGAAAGGGGAGGGGAAGGGGCTATTCACAGGAGAGAGAAAGAAGTTTGACGAACCCTTCTCGTCCCCCCCCTACCCCTACCCCAACCCCTTCTTACCCCTCTTATCGTGAAAGCAAGTTTCGTAAGGGTGTCCGAGGAGCCAGGTGATGTCCGACTAAGTGGGAATTTTGGAGGGGGAGCTGTTTTGGTCGGGGTGTAGCTCGAAACCGGCGCTCGAATTTAGATTTCTCTCTCTCTCTCTCTCTCTCTCTCTCTCTCTCTCTCTCTCTCTCTCTCTCTCTCTCTCTCTCTCTCTCTCTCTCTCTCTCTCTCTCGTGCCCACGCTCTCACACGGAGCCGCAGACGTGAACAATTTAATGGCCGCGGAGAACTACCCGCTTTATCCTGGGTTTTCTCAAGTCATCTCCTCTTCCTCATATTTCCTCATTCCTCTCCTTCCCTCTCCCCTCTCTCTTCCTCTTCCTCTTCCTCTTCTGTCCGCAGACCCTCATCTCCCCTCACACTCTCCTTCGCGGTGTTCCTCTTCTTCATCCTTGACCCTCACAACCGTCGAGTCCTCAACTTCCTTCGCCCCAAAAGCTGTCCAACACCATCTCCCTCACTCACACTCCCTCACACTCCCATCCTCACTCGCAACCAGTCCAAACTCCCTCACACTCCCTCACACTCCCACCCTCACTCACAACAAGCCCCCAAAACAGCAAACCTCATGACCAGCATTTCGTCAAGGCAAATTTCTCCCATTCGTAGGAGTTGAAATTCCGTATTGTTGACATGGATTCCAGTGCCTTTATTAATGGTTGCCTGGACTAATTGGGTAATTAGAATGAGCTGGGTTACTACTTCATACCTGCGACTTAGTGGACTGCAATACTGGAATGTGTTTCGAATGAGTTCGGTCAATTTTAATAGAATGAGCATGATTTGGGTGGATAACGAAAAAAAATATTATCCTGGTTAATATTCATGATGTTCTTTTTAGCGACAAAAAAAAAACAAAAAAAAAAAACATCCTGGTTAATATTCATAATGTCCTTTTTAACGATGGTAGTGATTCTGATTCTGGCAATCTATTAAAATGAGTTTTAACTAAAGTTCACGGTACCTATTATATATATATATGTATATATATATATATATATATATATATATATATATATATATATATATAAAAGATAAAATACATGGACATAAGCATACACACACAATGCATGATCAGTGCCTCTCTCAAGCACAAACTATAGTTTCTGAAAGCATGTTTTTTTGTTTTTTTTTTAAGTATATTTAGTATATATTTTGATACAACGTTTATATATTGTAAAAAAAAAACGTTTGTCTTACACAAAGGAAATTATTTGATATGAGTAAAGTTAATTTAGTATTAGAAACATTTGTCACAACAATAACAGTCATAGTGGGATGGTGATGATGATGGTGGTGATGAAGATAATGATTATGTGGTGATGGTATTGGTGATGGTGGTGGTGGTGATGATGATGACGATGGTGATGATAATAATAACAATGATAATACTACTAATAATGATAATGAAGAATGTCATGATTATAATAAAGATAATGAGGATAATAATGATAATGATAACAATAATAATGATAATAATGATAATAGTAATAACAATAATAATGATAATAATAATAATAATCATAATAATCATAATAATAATGATGACAACAATAATAAAAATCATCAAGATGATAATAATAACTAAAATAACAATATAAATAATAATGGTGATAATATTGATAGGAATAATGATAATACTGATATTAATAATGATAATGTCAACAGTGATAATAATGGTGATGATGATAATGATAACATTGATAATAACAACAATAATAAAAATAATAACAATGATAATGATGATGATAACATTATTAACAGTAACAGTAACAACAGAAATAACAAAATAATGATAATAATAATGATAACAATCAAAATTAAAATAATAATGATAATGATAACAGTAATAACTATAACAATTATGATGATAAGGATAACAATAACAACAACAATAAAAGATAAAGATAATGATGATATTGATAATGATGAAAATAATGATAAACACAATTATCATAATAGCAATGTTAGCAATAACGATAATGAAAATAACAATTACAATAATAATGATAATAATAGCAACAATAATAACAGCAATAATAGCATTGATAGTAATAATGAGAAGGATGATAATAAAGATGATAATAATAATAATAACGAGAATAATAATAATAAAAAAATAATGATGATGATAATAATAATGATAATAATAGTAATAATAATAATGATAATAATAATAATAATAATGATAATAATAATAATAATAATAATAATAATAATAATAATAATAATAATAATAATAATAATAATAATAATAATAATGATGATGATAATAATAATAATAAATAAAAATGATAATAATAAAAAAATGATAATAATAATAACAATAAAAACAATGATAACATCATTGTCATAGTCATAATAATGATGATAATAATGACAATCAGAGTGGCCACCTGTCCTTCGCCGATCGAGCTAACAGCCTGTACACAGTGACCCTTCTTCTACGTCTTCAAATTTCCTGGAATAGTATTTCTTTCCTCTTGTCCTGTTTTCCTTTTTATTATTGTTTTCCACTATTTAGTATTTAGTTTTTATCTCTATCTTATTTTCTCTCTCTCTCTTTTTTTTTCTTTGCGTATTTTTTCTCTTCTACGTTTTTATTTTCTTTTTTCTTTTTCCTTTCTTTGTTTATATATTTTTTCTCTCTCTCTCTGCCTCCCTCCCCCCTCTCTCTCTCCCTCCCTATTTCGCTCTCTCTCTCTCTCTCTCTCTCTCTCTCTCTCTCTCTCTCTCTCTCTCTCTCTCTCTCTCTCTCTCTCTCTCTCTCTCTCTCTCTCTCTCTCTCTCTCTCTCTCTGCCTCCCTCCTCCCTCTCTCTCTCCCTCCCTCTTTCGCCCTCTGTCTTTCTCTCTCTTTTATACCACTCACTTAATCTCTCTCTCTCTCTCTCTCTCTCTCTCTCTCTCTTTCTCTCTCGCTCTCTCTATGCCTTCCTCTCTCTATGCCTCCCCCTCTCTCTCTCCCTCTTTCTTTCTCTATGTCTTTCCCCCCCACTCTCTATCTATCTATCTATCTCTCTCTTCTTCCCTTCCTTCATCCTTTCCCTCCTCTTTCCCTTCTCTTTCCCTCTCTCCTTCCTTTCCCCCCTATCTTCCTCACTACCTCCATCTTTCTCTCCCTCTCTCCCCTATCTTCTTCTCTTCCCCTCTCTTTCTCTCTTTCTCTCTCTCTTCCTCCCTCTCTCTCTTCCTCCCTCCCTCCCCCTCCCTCCCTCCCTCCCTCTCTCCCCTTCCTTCCTCTCTCCCCTCCCTCCTTCCCTCCCTCCCTCCCCACCATATCTCCCAGCATCTCTTTCCCTCTCTCTCTCTCTCTCTCTCTCTCTCTCTCTCTCTCTCTTTTTAAGCCACTTCTTCTCCTTCTCCTTCTCCTTCTCGGAAAGGACACAGACGTCCGAATAAGATCGTTTTTAGTTCTTGGAAAGAGCGGTCGAAACTCGTTAACAGTTTCTGTGAATCTTGTTTTTCTTTCTGACTTTTTTTTTGGGGGGCAGTGTGTTTGTGTTAGTTTGTGTTTGTGTTTGTGTGTGTTTCTCTCTCCAACTTTTTTTTCTGTGTGTTTTTGTCTGTCTGTCTGTCTGCATGTGTGCTTGTTTATCTATCTATCTATCTATCTATCTATCTATCTTTCTCTCTCTCTCTCTCTATATATATATATATATACAAATTGATCAGTAATGATTTTTTAAATGTAATAAAAAACAAGAATAATAACAATAAATAAGAACAAAAATGAAAAAGACAAAAAATAGAATGATAATTATAACAACAATCACCATAATAATATTAATGATAACAATAATAATGATAATAATGACGATATTGATAATGATAATTATAACAATAATAATGTCAACAATAATGACAATAAAAGAAACATAAACAATGAAAGTAACAGTAATGATAATGACAATAATGATGATAATGATAATGATAATAATAATCACTACTGATAATGATAGTTATAAAAATAATAATGAAAATAATAAAGATAATAATGATAATGATAATAATGGCAATTGTAATAATCATTATGATAAGAAAAATAACGACGACACTAATAATAGTAATGATAATAATGATACAAAAATAATGATAATGATGGTGATGATGATGATGAGTGATGATGATGATTATAACATGACAATAAACATATTAACACTGATAATCATAACAAAAACAGTAGCAGTGTACCAGTCAACAGACAGAGAGGGCTATAGGACACACTGTACGGAAGACAATGCCAGTATACGCCAAGTCAGTGTGTACACATAACTAAAACATTAGTAAGAATATACACAAGACAAAAGATACAAATAAAAGATAGCTCTGAACCAACACACTTTCCCTTGACAACACTGCGACATCATCAGCATAGCATCGCCATCTCAGTGAAACATCACGACACTGTGAGCCAGACAGTAAGGTAAACACATTACACTGACAGCACATCTTAGTACGTATTCGAATTACAGGTCACAGCCACACCATACATATAACAGTAACGGTCTAATTTGAACATAAATCATCGCCACACCACATCCAGCACCATAGACACACATACACACACACACACACACACCATAACACAAGACTCATATACCACATACCATCGCAACGTACCACAACAGTGCCCAGACCAAGAGAGTGCCATATGGTATGCCAACAGACAGCGTCAAGGAAAGAAAGGGGCAGGCAAAAGGTAAGGCGAAAAGGTAAGGGAAAATGGGTAGGACTTTCACCTTTGTTGCTGGTCCGGCTTGCATGCACTGATCTGGTCGAGGATTTGTTGCATGATGTTCTCGCTGGAGTCCACTACCGACACCTGTGATGTGGTCATTGCCTGGCCCTGAGGCACCTGTAGAGAGGGAAAGATTTGAGACGGTGCAGCTGTGTGGGGGAGAGGGAATAATGAGAGAGAGACGAGCAAAAGAAGAAGAAGAAGAAAAAAAAATACAAGGAAAAAAACTCATTGGTCACAACAGAGGAGCTCTATGAATCCTACAAAATTCACCAGAAGCACAGGATCTCCCCCTCTTAATCCTGCCACCCCCCCCCCTAAAAGAAAAAAAAGAAAAAAGAAAAGAAAAAAATGACGATAAAAACACAGGTTCAAAAAGAGAATAAAAAAATCTACCCCCCCCCCAAAAAAAAAAAAAAAAAAAAAAGGAAAGGAACCCAACCCTCCCCCCGCCCCCCACATGCAACAAAACTAATCAAACGAAAAAAAAAAAAATACTTATTCCTACGTGCCCCCCCCTCTCCAGAAAAAAACAAAAAACAAAATCTAAAATTACAAAAAAAAATCGTTCCCATCAGACAAAACAGAATCCCAAAGAATGCCACCTGACTACTTACACCTATCCCCCTACCCCTCCTCCCTCAAAAAAAGAAAAAAGAAAGAAAAAAAAAAGTCCTCTGCCTCAAAAATCCTCAGCATAGGATTCCCGAGACCACTCACCTGGAGCTTGGGCGATATCCTTTCCATAAGAGCCGTGATGGAGCGTATATAAGGCTCAAGTTGCTGAGCAATGATCATGAGACGCTTGTTTTCGTCTCGAAGCGTTGCCACGTCGTTCACCTGCAAGAGGGAAGACATTTAGCCAAGGATTCGGACGACGTGGGAATTCGAGGTCGAAGCTGCTGCTGAAGGAGTTACGAGGCTTTTTTTTATTTATTTTTTTAAAGAATATATTTACGTTTTTTTTTTTCGTTTTCTTGATTGATTGATTGATTTATCTTACTTGTTTATCTAGTTATTTATATTTCTCTTTATCATCGTTATTTTTTTTTTGTGTGTGATAAGGACGCGGAAACAGTGTCCTTTCTGTTTGAAAAGGAAAATACCTATTTCATTCATATAAACTTTTTTATTATTAATGTATCTACTCATATACTTTTTAAAAATTACTCTATCTATCTATTTATCTATCTATTCATTTTCGACAGTGCATTTCTCATTCTAGATAAAAAAACAACTTACCTACCTTTTGATTACCTAGGCCTATGGCAGGTGAATAGAGGACACACTTGAATAGACAAAAGATTAAATAGATTGGGTTTTCTACAACTAAGGTTTGTACTGGTCTGAAATATGTTATACTTTGTAGTGTTTTGCATTATGTTTTAAGACTACTACTGATCTGTACATCATTCCTCCTGCCCTGGCTGCTTCTCTTCCTTTCTTCTCTCTCTGCTTCCCTTCATCTCTCCCTCCCTCCCCCTCCTCCTCACCCTCACCCTCACCTTCCTCTTCGTCCTCACCTTCCCTCCCTTCCAATTTCCCCCCCACCCTCCCTCCGACCCACCCACCCATCTACCCACCCACCCTCCCTCCCTCCCTCCCTCCCTTGCCCCCCCTCACCTGTGACTGAAAGACCTCCTGCTCGGCGTAGACCCTCTGGATCTGCTCGTCCCACGCCTGGTCGAAGACGCCGCGCAGCTCCTCCATCTCGTCGCCGTAAGCCCGAAACTCCTCCTCGAGCCCCGCGCACTCCCTGACG
>NW_028234432.1:22290160-22295041 GCF_977035675.1 Penaeus japonicus | reverse complement strand
CAGAAGGTGTGGTAGCAGGCCAGCAGGCAAGGCTCCTCGTACAGCTCCTCGCACATCCAGCAGAGCAGCGGGTTGCGGCTCCATTGCTCGAGCGCGTCGTCCAGGGCGCCGCCCCCGCCGCCCCCCGGCCCGCCCGCGCCGAAGGGGCCGCCCTCGCCGCCCACCTGGCCCGCAGCCAGAGGGGCGCCGCGGGACGGCCCGCCCGGACCGCTCGCCGGGCCTCCCCGCCGGCTTGCTCCGGCAGCCGCGGCCGCTGCCGAGGGAGGGGGTGGGCCGCCCTGGCCGCTGCTGCCGGGGATGCCGCCCCCCGGGCTGGGCCCGCTGCCCCCCGGGCCCCCATTCCCCTCCCGGCTCCCGTGACTGGCCGCCAGCCTGCTTACCCGACCATCTTACCCTGGGGGAAACAACAAGATCAGTGTCACAAGGCGAAGAGATAAAAGGTGCAGTCCATTCATGCGCCCGCACGAACACCCCCCCCCCCCCCCCCCGTCCCCGCCCCGCACTCATGAGGATATTCCCCATCGCTCTCGCGCTCCTCTCTCTCTCTCTCTCTCTCTCTCTCTCTCTCTCTCTCTCTCTCTCTCTCTCTCTCTCTCTCTCTCTCTCTCTCTCTCTCTCTCTCTCTCCCCGAGCGTCCCTGAGCCATCCGTTACCGTTCGCTTTCGTCGCCAGGAATGGAAGTATGCCGGCGATGAGGGCGGGATGGAGGGAGGGAGGAAGGGAGAAGGGGGCGGAGAAAGGGGGGATAGGGAAGGAAGGGAGGGATGAAGGGAGAAAGAGATAGATAGATAGATAGACAGATGGATAGATAGATAGATAGATTGAGAGAGAGAGAGAGGGAGAGGGGGAGAGGGGGAGAGGGGGGGGGGGGAGAGGGAGAGAGGGAGAGAGGGAGAGAGGGAGAGAGGGAGAGAGGGAAAGGGAGAGGGAGAGGGAGAGGGAGAGGGGGAGGGAGAAGTAGAGGGAGAGAGGGGAGGAGGAGGAGAGGCTGACGTAGAAATTATCCCTCTCCCTTCCCCTTTCTCCTCGCATCCCTTCCTTATCACTTTATCTTCCTATCCTCTTCCCCTTCTTCCTCCCCCTCTCCCCCGGTATCTCATTCCACTCCCCCCACCCCCCCCACCCTCCGCGTCGACGTCATAGTCTTGTCAGTCATCCGTTGATGACGTCAGGGGGGGGAGGGTTAAAGGAAAGGGGGGGGGGGTAATATTTGCGTCGGTATTATTTCTAATGAAAAATATTTTTCTGTATATTTTCTCATAAAACATATTTACATATCTTTTCTTGTTATGAAGTTTCCATCCTTTAAAAAAAAAAAAAAATCTTACTTCAATATTCTTTTTTTTTCTTTTTTTTTCTTTTTTTCTTTTTTTTAAGAATACATTTTCTTGCGTATATTTGTGAGCTCGTAACAAGGGTTCATGTACAGTCCGGACAATGTTATTTCTTTCAAGTTGAAATCTTCTTTTCATTTTTTGGTTTTAGAAGGAGAGAAGCTGATTTTATGAAATTGTTTGATCTATTTCATTTCATTTTTGTGTCGAGACAACTCATCAGCTGCGATTGTCGTCTGTGATTTTCCATGGCAATGGCGGCAAGATAAGGTCTTACGTTTGTATCCCCTTTAAGTATTACCAGTTATTTTATCAATATCAACTTCATTAGCATTTCTATTATTATCATTCTCATTCTCATTATTATCATCATTAATATCACTATGATGATGATGATGATGATTATCATCATCCTTACCATCATTATTATTATCACAATTATTATATTATTATCATCATAATTGTGATATCATTATTATCATCATTATTGTTATCTTTTCAGCAATTCTATCGCGGGGTTAAGTAAAAATATTATGCTTGTTATAATACATATGCTATAGAAGCAGCCAGAGATACGTAAATCCTTACATTCTAAAATATGTAAATTTAGGCTCGTTTCCCAATCACTTTCAGGATTCAAGATACAGAGACTTGAGTATATCGAGTGACAACTTTCTCTCACCGGTAATATCTTTCTAGCGTCGTGTAGCACTCTAGACACTGGAAACCAATAGGCTCCAAGTATTTCAACTAGGTCTATATGCACTTAAAGCTTTATACACACACACACACACACACACACACACACACACACACACACACACACACACACACACACACACACACACACACACACACACACACACACACACACGCGCCTCTTCTCATTTCAGATATTTTTCCCCTCTCTTCGCTTTATATCCTTCTCTTTCTTTTTTTCTCGTTTCTTCCTCTTCTCTCATCGTTATTTTTATATCCTTTCCCTCTTCCCCCATCTGGCCTTCTCTATCTCCCTGATTCTTCCCTCATCTGCTCTCTTTTTACTTCACTTTATCTCCTCGTCCCTTCTTTCCTCCTCTCCCCACCCTTCCCTTCCTTCCTTCTTTCCTCCTCTCCCCTCCCTTCCCCTCTTTCTCCTCCTACCCCTCCCTCCTTCTTTCCTCCTCTCCCCTCCCTTCCCCTCTTTCTCCTCCCTTCCCTTCCTTCTTCTTTCCTCCTCTCCCCTCCCTTCCCCTCTTTCTCCTCCCTTCCCTTCCTTCTTCTTTCCTCCTCTCCCCTCCCTTCCCCTCTTTCTCCTCCCTTCCCTTCCTTGCTTCTTTCCACCTCTCCCCACCCTTCCCTTCCTTCCTTCTTTCCTCCTCTCCCCTCCCTTCCCCTCTTTCTCCTCCTACCCCCCTCCTTCTTTCTCCTCTCCCCTCCCTTCCCCTCTTTCTCCTCCTACCCCTCCCTCCTTCTTTCCTCCTCTCCCCCCCTTCCCTCTTCTTTCCTCCTCCCCTCCCTTCCCCTTCTTTCCTCCTACCCTCCCCTCCTTCCCCTCTTTCCCTGCCCTCCCCTCCTTCTTTTCCTCTCTCCCTCCCTTCCCCTCTTTCTCTCCTCCCTCTTCTTTCCTCCCCTTCCTTCCTTCTTTCCTCCTCTCCTCTCCCATCCCCCTCCTCCTTCTTTCCTCCTCTCCCCTCCCTTCCCCTCTTTCTCCTCCTACCCCTCCCTCCTTCTTTCCTCCTCTCCCCTCCCTTCCCCTCTTTCTCCTCCTACCCCTCCCTCCTTCTTTCCTCCTCTCCCCACCCTTCCCTTCCTTCCTTCTTTCCTCCTCTCCCCTCCCTTCCCCTCTTTCTCCTCCTACCCCTCCCTCCTTCTTTCCTCCTCTCCCCTCCCTTCCCCTCTTTCTCCTCCTACCCCTCCCTCCTTCTTTCCTCCTCTCCCCTCCCTTCCCCTCTTTCTCCTCCTACCCCTCCCTCCTTCTTTCCTCCTCTCCCCTCCCTTCCCACTCCAAACCCAGGTCAAGCACGTACTTCTCGACCCACCCTCCAAAAGGTAAAACACATACTTCAGGTTTAACACATCTATACGTGATTCGCGCGACACAAAATCCACGCAAACCAACGCACTCGCGAAGCCACGCAAGCGGGTATTCAAACGCATCCACACGAACGGACGAATGTGCTTCCGAATGCCTTTTGATCGTGTGTGGAATGAGTAATGACACTGTTGGATTGAAATATTGTTATGGGATCACTATAATCACTGCATGAGGCAACAAAACATTGACGATATTCTAAGGGTTTTGTGGACATAAACATGCACACAAACACATACACAACACACACATATAAATAAGACAAACACACACACAACACAAACACACACACATATAAATAAGACAAACACACACTCACACACACACACACAAACTAATATCACACACTCACATACACACACACAAACAACATACACTCACATACACACACAAACAAACAAACAAACAAACAAACAAACAACACACACACACACACACACACACACACACACACACACACACACACTCACACACACATACATCGACGCAACACTCTCTCGTCTGAAGACCAGCTGGGGAGTAAAATGACTTGGTATCCAGCATCACCATCTGCATAATCTTTGGACCCGAGCCCCTTGAGCAATTATGAGGACTCTGTAGAAGGGGCTGGATGAGAGAGAGTGGGAATAGGAATGGCACTGGGAATGGGAGTAGGAATGGAAGGGGCAATGGAAGGGGGAAGGGAATTAGGATAGAGAGAGAAAGAGAGAAGGAGAGAGAGAGGGAGGGGGGGGGGTTAAAGACAAGGAATTGAGACAAGAAGAGAAGAAAAGAGAAACAGAAAGAAAGAAAGAGAGAATAAAAGAGTGTTAGAAAGATGGACAGATAAAGAGAAAAGAAGAGAGGGAGGGAGAGAGATAGAGATAGAGGAAGGAAAGATAAAAAGATAGATAAAGATAAGATAATAACAGTAAAGAGAGAGAATGGAATAGAAATATGATAAGCAAAGTGCAATAAGGAAAGAGAAAAGATAGAGAAGATGCAAAAGAAGATGAATTCGAATAAGAATAAGAATAATAAGAGTAAAAAAAAGAAAAGGAAGAAAAAGGTGAAAAAGTAGAGGAAAAAGTAAGAGAAGAATTAGACGATTTAGCAAGAGAAGGAGATAACGAAGAATTAGAATGACAATACTAACGATTAGAAGGTGAAGAAGAAAGATGGCTCCGAAGTCCACCCCCGCCAACCCCCCCACGCAGTCTCATCCCTCTCCCCATATCCTACCCTCCCCCCCCCCTTTCCCACCCCTCCTCTTCCATCCAGCGGACCAAGAAGCAGCCGCGACCCAGGTGCCCCTTCCAGGCCCTCAGCCATGATAAATCTCGCGCGGTTCCTGAACTCAGCACTCCCTCCTTCCTTCCCTCCCTCCCTCCCTCCCTTCCTCCTTCCTCCGTGTCCCCTTTTCCTTTTCCTTCTCCATCCGTTCCCCATTCTTCTAGTAGTAGTTTTTTATGTTGCTGTTTTAGTTCAGGGTGT
>NW_028234432.1:22282660-22287660 GCF_977035675.1 Penaeus japonicus | reverse complement strand
GGATAACCGTAGAGATTTCCAGGAGATACGAGAGTTGGTTGATCGCCATGACGACACAAGTCTCTCGGTGTTCAGACGCGCCTCTGCTGAAGACTTGCGTGGCAAATGATAGTAAAATATCAGGGCTAGTATCCTGAATGCGGCAGAGGGAAATGAGAGGGCATCGGAGTCTTGGGTATATATTGCATATTTATGCACACGTTACGTATATATGTGTATACATTTATATATATATATATATATATATATATATATATATATATATATATATATATATAAAATCTATTTATTAATGAAAGTGGTAACAATAATGATAATTGTAGTAATAAAGATATAACGATAATGATGATAATGATGATAATATTAACAATAAAAGTAATAATAAGAGTAATGATATCAATAATAATGATAATGTTGATAATGATAATAATCATCATTATTACAATGATAATCATAATAATGATAATAATGACAATAATGATAATAATGACAAAGTACAATAATAACAATAGTTCTATAATAATAATAATAACAAGGTCAATAATAATAATCATTATAGGAGTGTTAATGATGAAAATTAAAGTAATTATGATAAGTCTATCTCTCCACTACCCAGTCTATCCATCTACCATTCAGTTTAACCATCTATCTATCGTCCAGCTTATCAACCATCTAATCTGTATATCTATCAATCAGTGACTATCCATCAGGTGATGAAAGAATGTATAACGAAAATAAATACACGAACTAAAAAAAAAAAGAATAAGAGATAGATAAATAAAGAGGGGCAAAATATAAAAAAGAAAAGCATATTAAGAAAGAATATTTTGAAAAAGTGAAAAAATACAAAAGCAACAACAACAAAAACAATGATAATACACGAAAGAGACAGAATTAATAGTAAAAAGAAAGAAAAAAAAAAACACGAGAAAATACAAGACAAACAATCAACATAATCCTCGGAAAGACGTTCACGTAAAAAAAAAAAAAAAAAAAAAAAAACGTAAAAAGAGACATTCACGTAAAAAAAAACATAAAAAGTGACAAAGAAAAAAAAAAGGACGAACACGCAAAAAAAGAAAAAAAAAAAAAGAAAAAAAAAAAGACAGGCAGCCGGTATACCCGAACGCGCCCACGGAGGGAGAGAATGGGCTATCACGGGAATCATGACAGTTAATGAGCTAAGATGGGTCCCATTCGGATGGATGAGGGGGGGGAGGGAGATAGGGGGGAGGTGTGGGAGAGAGAGGTAGGGGGAAGGTGGGAGGAGGAGGAGGTGCAAGGGGTGGGGGGGGAGGAGAAAGGAGGAAGGTGGGAGGAGGAGGAGGAGGTGCAAGGGGTGGGGGGAGGAGAAAGGAGGAAGGTGGGAGGAGGAGGGGGAGGAGGAGGAGGAGGAGGAGGAGGAGGGGGAGGGGGGAGGTTGAACAGGGAGGGACCGGAGAGAGAGAGAGGGAGGGGGGACTTGGTGGCGGGAGGTAGGGAGATGTGCGGAGAGAGAGGGAAGAAGGGAGGGGTAGTGAGGGAAGAAGAAGGGGGGGGGGGAGCGAGGGAAGGAGGGGGGTAGTGAGGGAAGGAAGAGAGGGACGAGGGGAAGGATGAACAATGGGGGAGACAGTAAGGGAGGTGGAGGTTGGGGGATGAGGAGGGGTTGGACGGGGCCGTGGAAACCGAAGGCGGTGGGTGAAGAATGGGGAGAAGGGAGTAGGAGGGAGAGAGGAGAGGGAGGTAGTGAGTGATAGAAGGGAAGGGGGAGAGACGTAAGAGGCAAGGCATGGGGAGGAAAGCTTGTTATTCTCGGAGGTGTGTTAGAATATCTTTGTTTCCCTGTCTGTCTGTCTGTATGTATGTATGTCTGCTGGAATCTCTCGCTTGGCATCTTAATTTCAAGTTTGTTTTTTTCTCTTTCTCATTTAATATATTTACCTACTCTATTTGCATCTAGCTGTCTATTTCCATATATCGATCTGTGGGTTATAGCCATCCCTCATCTTTGTTTCCCCGTCTGTCTGTCTGTCTGTATATCTGTTGGAATCTCTCTCTTGGCATCTTAATTTCAAGTTTTTTTTCTCTCTCTCATTTAATATATTTACCTACTCTATTAGCTGTCTATTTCCATCTATCGATCTGTGGGTTATAGCCATCTCTCATCCCTCACCTGTTATTTTGTCTCTTTATACTATCTCCGCCCACACACACAAGGTAAAGATCGCTTTGGTATGCCTGAAGTATCTCTTATTGTTCTATCTATTCATCTCTTATAATGAAGGTTGTTATCACTATCATTATCAGTAATAACATTATTGTTGCTATTGTCATTGTTCTTGTTATCATTCTGATTCCCATTATCTGAATTAGCATTATCAGTCATCTTTTGTTTTATCTTACATTTTCCGTGCAAGAACAGGGGAGATCAGCCGTGTATAATCACAGCAGCATCACGAGGTCAGAGGATACGGCAAATAGGCCTACCTCAGCGTTCGAACACTGGCGATTCGCTACGAGAGTTTGGGCGGGGGGTACTGAGGGAAGGATGGGGGGATGATGGGGAGAGACAGGGAGGGAGGGGGGGATAATGGGGAGACACAGGGAGGGAGGGGGGTGATGGGGAGAGACAGGGAGGGAGGGGGGGTGATGGGGAGAGACAGGGAGGGAGGGGGGATGATGGGGAGAGACAGGGAGGGAGGGGGGGATGATGGGGAGAGACAGGGAGGGAGGGGAGGGGATGATGGGGAGAGACAGGGAGGGAGGGGAGGGGATGATGGGGAGAGACAGGGAGGGAGGGAGGGGGGAGGAGGGGGGGCATGGGGACCAGCTTCGCGCCGAGCACCACTTCCCCGCGCATCCATCCCGACCATCATCTCACTCAACTCCCCAGCGAATCAATCACCCACCAGCCAACCTCCTCCGTGTCTGCACACCCACGGCCCGACAACTTGCGAGTGAATGTCCGGGAACCTCTCTCAGACACGAGTGTTGCAAGCACCTCCTCTGCAACCGTCGCTGAAACTGCTCAATTGAACATTGTCTTCGATAACAGCCCTGTCACCAGCTTTGCGAAAACGGAGCTTCGATCTCGTAACCATGGACGAAAATTGATTACTGTGTCTATGTGAAACTTGTGTATTATGTCCGGGTTTCCTTTTAGTCACATGGCCGATGAATCTCATAGCATTATGAGGGATGGTGTAATTGATATTGAAGAACTGCAAATCAAATGCTGTAATTAATTAACTATAGAATTTGAATATTTACCAATCTGCATCTATGTTGGCCATTTTTTTTTTTTTCTATAAATCGAAACAATGATATACGTTCCTCTATCAATGCTATTAAATTCATGATTGACGATAATGATAGTTTACTTCTCACGTTTGTTACAATGTGGAGAATTTAGACAATTTTATAATGAATTATCTTGGCATATTAGTCTCTCATCCACTTCTATTCACTATCTGACTATTACATGTATTCAACTAACACAACGCACAGAAGCGAAGAATGTCCCATATTTTGTTAACAATACCTAACATTTACATCATAATACACTCTTTGATGATAATTCTAAAATAAAAAGTCACGAAACTGATAATTCAATAAAAATACCTATAATGATAGTTTATTGCACACTTGATTTCTTTTTTATTCAAACGTGGTACTCTCTACGTCTGTTGCCATTGTGACGTAAGTAAAAGATTATAAAAAGAAAGAAGGGGAGGCCTGTCACTTTAAGGTGTGGGTTTCGATTGAGCACAATCTTAGGGTCCATAAATGGCGCCAGTTAGGCTTTCGCGTCGTCTGGTTGTTTACGTTTCAACACGCCCAGTTTAACATTTTAACATGGCTCTACGGTCACACATATATAATGTGATTCAAACAAGCTAATAGAGATGAAAAAAAAATAATTGTCAAGTAGTCGAAAGTTTGCATACCCACCGTTGGGTGACATCACCATCGTCAGCACTTATTTAAATGGAACACGTAGAAACTGGCCTAATTTACCTTGGTAGCACTGTGTTTATCATTTTAAGTTTTGGTCTCATGTTGACAGTTTAAAGAATACCTGCAGACCTGTCTTAAACTTCGAGCAAGTCATAGACGAAAATCATCTCATAAAGCACACTTTCACGAGAAGTCAGAAACAAAATTGCGTAGTCAATGACATCTCGCAGTCTATGACCTTGCGTGAATACTGGTCCTGGTGTCCACAGAGGTTCTATCCTTGGGTCACTTTTCTTTCTCCTTTACATAAAAGATTTGCTTAATTCTTAATAATGACCTAATTTTTTTTTTTTTTTTTTTTTTTTACGTCTGACAGCAGCGTATTCTACAGTCATAACGACAGAACCACCCTCATGAATCTAACAAATGGTTATCTAAAGTCCCTTCCTTCCCATATAAAATGGTTACACTTTTATGTAAACATGGATTATGAGGGACTTTCTTTTTACGAGCTATCAGCTGATAAGCTTACACTAATCATGTCTAAAACTCTCTATATAATTTTTCGCCGGCATAATAGATTCAATTTCCCAATGCAAACTATATATATCAAAGATTCCACACTTAAAGAAATGAAAGAAACCAAATTCCTTGATGTAATTATCCAACAACTGTACTGGCATTCGAAATGTTGCACTCAAAGTTGCTTGGGAGGAGGAGGAGGGGGAGAAGGAAGAGGAGGAGGAGGAGGAGGAGGAAGAAAAAGAAGAGGAGAAGGAAGAAGGAAAAAAAAAGAGGGGGAGGAAGGAGGATGAGGAGAAGAAGAAGAAGAGGAAAAACAGGAGGAAGAAAGGGAAGAATAAAAAAGAAAAGAAAAGAGAGAAGGATAAGAAAATGAAGAGAAAAATGGTCGCTCTCAAAAATGACCAGCCAAAAGAGTAGTGAATAAAAAAAGAGGAGGGCGAAGTAAAGAGGAAGAAAGGAAGAATAAGATGACGAAGATGAAGGAGGAAAAAAAGAAGAAAAAAAAAATAAAAAAAAAAAATAATAAAAAGGAGACG
>NW_028234432.1:22242660-22255160 GCF_977035675.1 Penaeus japonicus | reverse complement strand
CTATTTTGTTTTGTTTTGTTTGTTTGTTTGTTTCGTTTCGTTAATTTATGTAAGGGAAAAGGAGGTAGATTATGATTGATAGTGATGGTGACTGATTATTGATAGTGGGTGTGTTGGTGAAAATTGTGGTGTTGAATAGTGATTGTGATAGTGACGGTAATGATGATGATGATAATAAAAATCATAATTATAATAATTACAATAACAATAATAATAGTTATAATAATAATTATTATTATCATAAGAGTCACAATAATTATTATAACATAATAACAACGACAGCGATGATAACAAAATCACAACAGCAAACAAAAGAACAGCACCTCTTAAAAATCAAAAGAAAAAAAAAAATGTCTAACCTAATCCAACCTAGTCAACAGGACAGACGAAGGAAGGTAACAAAGCCACGGGAGAGGGAAGAAATCGTCCGGGCCACAATATATCACAGCGGGAAAGTAAATTGAAAGGTAATGTAGGAGAGGCCGGGAAGGGATGGAAGGGGGGTGGGAGGAGGGGGGTTGTGGGGAAGGGAGGGAGGGAGGGGTGGGTGGGGGAGGAAGAGGGGAAGGGAGGGGGAGGGGAGGGAAGGAGGGAGGGAGGGAAGGGGAGGGAAGAAGGAAGGTGAAGGGGAGGGAAGAAGGAAGGTGAAGGGGAGGGAAGGGAGGGGGGGGGGAAAGAAGGAGGGTGGAAGGGGAGAGGGAAGGGAGGAAGGAAAGCAAGGAGGGAAAGAAAGGAAGGGTGAAGGAAAGGAGGGAGGGAAGGAAAGGGAGTGGGAGAGGAAAGAAGGAAGGGTGGAAGGGGGGGAGGAAGGAGAAGGAAAGGAGGGAGGGAGGGAATGGGAGTGGGAGAGGAAAGAAGGAAGGGTGGAAGGGGGAGGGGAAGGGAGGAAGGGTGAAGGAAAGGAGGGAGAAAAGAAAGGAGGGAGGGATGGAAAGGGAGTGGGAGAGGAAAGAAGGAAGGGTGGAAGGGGGAGGGGAAGGGAGGAAGGGTGAAGGAAAGGAGGGAGGGAGAAAGGGAGTGGGAGTGGAAAGAAGGAAGGGTTGAAGGGGGATGGGAAGGGAGGAAGGAATGCAAGGAGGGAAAGGTAGGAAGGGTGAAGGAAAGGAGGGAGAAAAGAAACGAGGGAGGGAGAGCAAAGAGGAATGGAATGAAGGAGGGAAAAAGCAACTCCTAACTCGCCGCGGATGAATACACCAGCGTTCGCGTAAGGAAAATGCAGAATCCGTGGGTTCCCGAACGACCGTTACGAGGCTTCGGTGTCACCCAGTAGCTGCCGCCATATCACAAGTTCGCAAGTCAATAACTCGCAACCAAACTTCGGTCAGATCACACCTTTAAAGCACGAGATCTCACACAGAACAACGCCACACTAATGTTCACCGGAGACGCGTACTCACTGCACTCGTAAAATGGAAAGGAAGCTGTGACGTCACAAACGGGTCTCGAACGTTGTTTCGGAAAAGGTGTTCGAAATGTTTGGTTTGGTTTGAGATTTTGCGGAGAGGAATGGAAAGACACACGCTTAAATGCACAGGCACGTGTTGTAAATAGTCACACACACACACACACACACACACACACACACACACACACACATATATATATATATGCATCACATATATTTATAAATAATATTATATATATATATATATTATATATATATATATATATAAAAGCGTGTTTGTGTGTGTATGAGTGTGTGTGTGTGTGTGTGTGAGAGAGAGAGAGAGAGAGAGTGTGAGTGTGAGTGTGAGTGTGAGTGTGTGTGTGTGTGTGTGTGTGTGTGTGTGTGTGTGTGTGTGTGTGTGTGTGTGTGTGTGTGTGTGTGTCGATACACATACACACACCTAGAAAGATAGTGTATTATAAGTATGAGAGGACAAAATATTAAACCATTATAGAAAGCTATTATAAATCACAATCACTGATAAACTCAACCAACCAACAAATAATCAACAGCTCTTTTCTTTCATTGCCAAGGAAAAAAGTAGAGAAAGAGAGAAATGTACACACACACACACACAAAAAAAAAAACGAAAAATAAAAAAGTTTCAAACATTCAATGTTTAGGGAAATGCGACTGAATGCTATTTTGGCTTTGCATAAAAAAGTTCATTAATTTTGATTCGGAAGCAACACACAAAAAAAAAAAAATCGCCATGAATAAACTGAAAACACATTATTTATCAAAATAATTATTAGATTTTCATCAGCTGATCCAAAGACACATACACACACATGTTTGTGCGTGTGCGTGTGTGTGTGTGCGCATATGTGTGTACATATGTATATATATATATATATATATATATATATATATATACATACATATATATATAATGTTTCTTTGTATATGCTGTATATACATATATATATATATATATATATATATATATATATATATATATATATGCATATATGTATATAGATATATACATATGTATATAATTATATATTATGTATATATGTATATATATACATATATATAAATATATATGTATATATATACATATACATATATATATATAAATATATATGTATATATATACATATACATATATATAAATATATATGTATATATATACATATACATATATATATATATATATGTATATATATATATATATATATATATATACATACATATGTGTGTGTGTTTGTGTGTGTGTGTGTGTGTGTAGGCATATCTGCCTCACTATACATCATGTACATTTACAGAAGATGCAACTCTGACTAATCTCTCTCACTCAGCAAAGACAAGCCCATAACGGAAAAAGCCCCCGAGGCAGCATGATCATGCAACTACAGAACAAGCTTTTAAGATAGTCCCACCTCGTTCTCAAGCTTTGTTCCTATGCAAAAGATACTGTACACTGAAAATAAAAAAGCTTTTTTTTATGAGCCAAGGGTTCATAGGCCTACTTCATGATTTCGAGGCTATGGAAGGTTTGTATATATTTTCGGTTGGAGGACAAGTGTTTATATTTTTCACTAATATCTTTCACTGTTTCATGAAATATCTCTTTCTCTCTGTCTCTGTCTGTCTGTCTGTCTCTCTCTCTTTCTCTCTCTCTCTCTCTCCCTCTCTCTTTCAAGTACATACCATAACAACATCCGTAATTGCTGACTCAGTATCGTAAACTCGTCGACGTTACAAGCTGCTCTTATTTGATTCAGAAATCGAGGAACTTGCAAAGTACACAACAACCTAGGTGAGAGGACACTCGTCGACTGCCTATTGTACTTTACTAAAAGAATCATCAATTATCATGCGGACAGTATTAATAGTTAGTGATATCATTTACTATTTGGAGAAATAAGATACACGAAAATAGCTAGATAATCAATAAAAAATGAATAAGAATGAATGCAAGACTATGGATTTTCGTTTGACTCCGCTGTCTGGAAGCAAACATTTTCGAATACCGTTGCGTTTTTTTTTTCCTTCTTTTTTGTTGTTGTTTTACCTAATTAATCTGTTATCATAGCTATTGATACCCCTTTTCGCCAAACTAAAATAAGCTTACTATCACATTTTTTCCTATGCTCAAGCATTTTTAACCCCCCAAAATAATGAAAACGTAAATCAAACTTTTTTTTTTCCAAGTTAAACAATCGGACGGCCGTTAGATGGCGGTGCTTGTATGAACCACAATGTATCTCTCTGCCGTCCGTCTTTTCACACTTAAAAGACAACTTTTGGTGTGGCTATATACGTTGAGCTTCGTTGACAAGAATATACATCTATCACAGCTCGTCCATGGTGTTCTGACATCGACACTCAAGTTTCTCCTTTAAAAGATTCAGCAGAACTGCGGCGAGGTATCTGCATGGTCCTCGCCAACTTCATTTCAAACCGTAAGGAAAATTAAACAAACAAATAAAATATCTGCTAATGGTGATGTGGATGAGGAAATAAAGAGATGGGAATGGTAAGTTGATGAAATAAAAGAAGGTTTTGAATACCCTTTTCTCTCACTCTCTCCTCCTCCTCCTCTCTTCTTACCCTTTATTCTTCTTGTCCCTACCCCTCCCTTCCTTTACCCATTTCACTACTTCCAACCCCCTACCCTTCTAACCTCTCAACTTTCCCCTTTCCTTTACACCCCCTCCCCTTCCCTTTTCCTGACGCCCACCCCTTTCCCCTCATCTCCTACCCCTTTCTTTCTCCCCCGCGCCTTCCTTCTCCCTGCCGCCTTTTTTTTACGGCCACCCCTCCCATCACCCCTTCCTAATCTCTTCCCTTTCTACTTTCTCCCCTTTCTCTACTCCTCCTTTCTTTACGCCCACACCTTCCCTTCTCCCTTTCCCCCTATCCTTCCTTTCTTTTCCTTTATCCCTTTCCCCTACCTTCCTCTTCTCCCTCTCCTGGTTCCTTCCCCTTCTCCCTCCCCCCCTCCCCCCAAACTCGAAGTCGCTGGTACGAGCCTCGTACCCACGTCAGCGGCCCTTGGCTGCGTTCCAATCAATTGCCATTATTTGTTTCTTTAATCTTCGGTTCGCAAAAGGGAAAGATTTTCTCAGTGTTTTTTTTTTCTCTTTTCTTTTCTTTTCTTTTCGTTCGTTTCCTTTCTTTGATATCTCGTGTATTTCTCTTTTTTTTGTCTCTTTTTTGTCGATTACTATCTGTCTCACTCTCTCTCTCTCTCTTTTATGTCTGTGTATCTCTCTCTCTCTTTCTTTTTTTTCTCTTTCTCTCTTTATTTTGTATGTATCTATCTCCGTTCATCAATCATAATTATCTAAGTATCTACCTGTTTATTTAACTCTATCTTTAACTCACTCTATCGAATCATCTATCTATCTTCCTATCTATCCATCTTTCCACCTTTGCATCTCTCTACCTCCATCTCTGTTGCACTCTCCCTCTTTCTTACTTATAAGAATAAATGAATATAGATTATAGATCCCTTTTGGAGAAGAGGGTTGAGGAGGGGGGGGGGGGGCAGGAGCGGAGGTTTGATAGATAGCATAAGGTTCTGTTGTGACTGAAGATGTAAAATTTTACTTTCAAACATTCACAGATGTTGGTTCACGTTATTACTGTTGATATTATTATAATTATCATTGTTATTTTTAGTATCTTCATCATTACTATCTATCATTATTATCGGTATTGTTGTTATCATTATCGTTGTCATTAGTTCTGTTATCAGCCCCATTGATACTTATTATTACTATCATGATTATTATTGTTAATATTGCTTCTATTATCATTATCGTTACTACAATTATTGTTGCTGCTATATTGTAGCCAGCAACTGTACAATAAATCAAAACATCTCGGTTATTAGTCACAGTTTATCAAGAACAAGAAAAGGAAAGAAACAAAAGGAAGAACAATAACAAGAAAAGGAAGTAAGAAAAAAAAAATCTCTCTCTCTCTCTCTCTCTCTCTCTCTCTCTATATATATATATATATATATATATATATATATATATATATATATATATATATATATATATATATATATATAAACATTTTCCAAAAGCCCGTTCTATAACGTAGAGGATGCTCGACTGAAGAACAGCCCATAGTGGGAAAATGGCGTTATATCAAGCCATATTTAATGCAGATTTAAGAGATAATTTGGGACGAAAAGGACCATCATGACTCGCTTTTTCTCTTTTGGTTAATTATTATATGTGTATATATGCTTTTATATTTTTTAACGGTTTTAAGATGGAGTGTTTCGATTACGTTTTCTTAATTAGATTCACAAAGGACATGACAAAAGAAATCTATGTTTTGATGTGACAAATTACGAGAAGTAATAACAAGTGATACTTATTATTCCTTAGCTTATAATACATATATACTTACATATATATATAACTATATACATATATATATATATATATATATATATATATATATATATATATATATATATAAACTAGTTTTCAGAGCAAAAATAAAATTCATCCGATGTGTACCCGAACTGAACAAAGACCATGATGGGGCATAAGGTTGTTTTTCCGATCGTTTTACATTCAGTTTTCGGCCGCGTGGCGCAATGAGTGTCCACAGCGCTATGTCTAATTTGCGTTATGAAGGCAAATGGTATTACCGAACACAAGGCATTTTCCCTGAATACGTACTATAAACCGAGATACAATCGTGCAAAATTCCAAAAGTACATTGTTTTTTGTTGCAGATATCATAGGAAATTGAAGTAAATCGACACACAAAACTACGTTATCGTACACTGTTCAGACACCGGGAATTGTTTACATAATGCACGAAATGACAGCGTAGATCACACTCCTGTTCACAGATATTGCATATTGCAATACGCACTTAGACTATCTTTTATTGTGTTGCAGCAATCAACTATTGTTTTGAATATGTAGGGGTAGCAGTAACATCATTGCCATTATTAAATTATCAAAACTGTTATCATTGTTAACATTATTAATACCGTAACGCATTATCATTTATATCTATTGATTTACTTCTTCACCTTTTTTTTTTTTTTTTTTTTTGCTAAGCTCGTTCAAAATTTTATCTTTATTATCAAGGGTTGGCCCAAATAATGATCTTGTTACATCTTCCAGGAGTCTACTTCAATTTCAAACCGCTTACCCCAGAAAGAAATGTGTGTGTGTGTTTGTGTGTGTGTGTGTGTGTGTGTGTGTGTGTCTGTGAATATTTCCTCTTTTGTATTTGTATCTTTAGATATTCTTTTTCTTACATCCTGGATTTGCTGTTGACTGCACCATTATCAAACTTGTAATTAACTTTACCCACACCCGAGCCAAACTAGACTAAGCAAGGTAACTCTGACACACTAGCAATCATATTTTACCGGACTATGAAATCAACATGTGATTTTTTTTTTCAATTTAAAAATATAAAACAGTTTGATTTGTTTAGCGACGCTCTTTGAAGTATTCTGTATGACTGTAGGCTTTTACCGTGCAATGTGAATTAATATTCAATATCCTGGGTATTTTCTCTATTGCTATTCAATATCTGACTTTCTTTAATCCCTCTCACTATTTGCCTCTCTCATAATTACAGTTTTCTCTCTCCATCCTTCTATTACTCCTTTTCTTTTCATTGTGTTTTTTTTTTCTTTATATCATTCTTTTTCTCCCTTCCCACCTCTCTCTCTTCGCCACCCACCCGCCTTCTCTGTCTGTCTGTTTGTCTCTCTCTCTCTCTCTCTCTCTCTCTCTCTCTCTCTCCCTCCCTCCCTCTCTCTCTCTCTCGCTCGCTCGGTCTCTCTCTCTCTCCCCTCAGCCAATACCTTTAAAATCACCATAACAAAAATATTATTGAGCCCCCCCTCGTCTTCCGCCATAAAAAAAAACGGGACAGGAAATAACGATCCAAGAAAGAAAACGGATCTGATGGAAACTTTCTTATCACTACATTTGATTTCATTTTTACTTGTGTGTATGCATGAGTGTTTATTTGTGTTTATGAGTGTGCCTGTTTATATCCGCTTTAATCCCTTTTCTTCTTCATTTCATCTTTATCTTTGATTTTTTTTTTCTCGCCGTCCTCTTTCTCTCTTTTCTTAATTTCCTCTCATGTTCTCCGTCCTCATCGTCATCATCACCATCTACATCATCGTCATTATCTTCATAACCCTCATCTTTATCTTGTTTTTTATCATCAATATCACATTATCTATATAAAAATAACATTTATTACAAAAAGTAACACTAGATAATGATAATCATCCTTATGGTCACTGACGATGACGAAATCTATCAATATTGATGTTGCTGTTACCGTTATATTCACTTTAATCAGAGTTATTTATCCTCGATATGAGTGATATCGAGTGAGAGGCCACGAGAACCAACAGTTCCTCGCGTTGTCCTTCACCAAACAAGGCAAGGAACAAGCTCCGCCCCTTTATGAAACCCAGCGACCTCTGGCGTCTCTACCCGGCAACTTGCTTCGACATGAACAGTAGTTATATATCGTTTGATGAGAGTAGAATGACAGAGAGAGTGATAGAGAGAGAGAGAGTGAGAGTGAGTGAGTGAGTGAGTGAGTGAGTGAGTGAGTGAGTGAGTGAGTGAGTGAGTGAGTGAGTGAGTGAGTGAGTGTCACTAGTGAGTGAGTGAGTGAGAGAGAGAGAGAGAGAGAGAGTGAGAGTGACAGAGAGAGAGTAAAAGAGTGAGAGAGAGGAAGTGACAGTGACACAGAGAGAGTAAGAGAGTGAGAATACGCAAAAATAATAGCAAAGAAGATGCAGAAGCTGGTATCAGACAAACTCCTTCATCCCCCTCCCCCTCTTTCATCTATCCTTTCCGTTTCCCTTCCTTCTCCCCCTCCTCGCCTTCTCTCCTTATCCCTCTCCCTTAATCCTTCCTCGTCCTCTGTCACCCCCTTTATCACTCCCACCTCCACCAAACCCTCCCTCTCCCCTAAATCTTCCCCCCCACTCCCACCATCTGCTCGATCTCCATGCCCCCCTCCCCCGCCCTCCGTCTTTCCTCAACTCCCCCACCTCCTTCATTCTCGTCCCCTCCCTCCTCCTCGCCACCCCCATACCATTTCCCATCCCCCACTATCTTCCCCCCCCCCCTATTCCCTTCCCTCCTTCCTCCTCTTCCCTACCACTTCCTTCCTGCTCCTCCCTACCACTTCCCCCCATTTCCCTCCCTCCCCCCCTCCTCCCTACCACTTCCCCCCCATTATCCCTCCCTCCCCCTCCTTCTCCTCCTCACTACCACTTCCCCCCATTTCCCTCCCATCCCTCCCCCTCCCCCACACCATTTCCCTCCTTCCCCTTCCCCCTCTCCCTGCCCCCCCCCCCCAGCACAGCAGAGATGGCAATACACTTCTAAGAAACGGAGTGGATCTTCTGGGGAGATGCTCACAAAAACAGGCACGGAGCTCTAAATATAACACAAGGATCACATACCCGTGCCAAGACCTTATGGAGGCGGGCGGGCGGGCGGGGGGGGGACGGGGGGATAGGTAGGTAGGTAGGTAGGAGGATGGAAGGGGGTGGGGTGGAGGGGGGATGGGGATGGGGGGGTTGTGGTAGGTGGTGGGGTGGAGGGGGGGATGGGGATGAGGGGTTGTGGTAGGTGGTGAGGTGGAGGGGGGATGGGGATGGGGGGTTGTGGTAGGTGTTGGGGTGGAGGGGGGATGGGTATGTGTGGTGGGGGTGAGTTGAAGAGGGGGAGCATGGAGATAGGGGAATGGGTGGGTAAGTGGTGGGGGTAGAGGAGGGAATGGGTAGGTGGGGGTGCTAGAAATGAGGGGTTAAGAAGGGAGAGGGTGTGCGTGTGTGTGTGTGTGTGTGTGTGTGTGAAATACAAATGAAAGAACAATAAGATAAGAAAATATAATATGAATGCTAAGGTATGGCTGGTAAGTACGAGTTTCCTTTCTTCATTAACAACACCAACTTCACATTTTCACTGAAATTGCTTCGAAATCGTTCAAGAAATCACCATTTTTAAGGATCGGATCCTGAAGTTAAGGGTAGGTCAGAATTTTTTTTTTTTCAATTGCCCTGTTCAAAGTAATGTTGAAACAAAATTTCTTACAATGATAAAAATAATTTAGAATGACATCTCTTCCCGCTACACAAACGTAATAAATTGTTGACTGATTAGTGAGGAACGAAATAAAACAAATATATGGGGAAATTGAATAAGAAAAGATATACAATTCGAAGTTCAAACATATGAAAAAATAAAGAGTTACAAAGAGTTCGACTGATATCTTAAAATAAAGAAATATATGTGAATTTGACGCAGCACACAAGGCTATACCAAGGTGTGACGTCACTCACGCCTCTCTTTAGAAACGGCTTAGGGAAAATGAGAGCGAGATATTTTTTGTTGCGAATAAATACTGTGTTCACGCAGTGTTTTATACATTTGTGATGTATTTAAGTGTTGTGGACACCAGTGCTTTGTGGGCATCGCATAATATAGGATTGAAACACGTCGACAATATGGCCGCCGCAGTCTGCAGTTTGAACAATGGTCGGCGGGAATGAAACTAAAATGTTATCATGCAGAGTAATGCGTGGTCGTCAGGTATGATATATTACCTCCACGTGTCGCAAACATGCTGTACAATATGTAGTAATAAAAGGACGCGAAGTGATATGTGGACATCGTCTGTAGTAACAAATTTCCGACCGCGCATAACAATGTGGGTAAGATGTGCAGCAAAATGTGTCGTTGTGCTTACTGGATGCCATTCCACGTGTTGACCGCCAGATGTATGATGATTGATCTTTTGTTTATTTCATACAGACTCGTACATCATCTAAAATACACTTGTTTTTGTCACGGGGAAACGGCCATTAATTAATTCACCTGACATTAATGACTCAAATTCTCCGACAATATAGCAAAATTCGCTTTGGTTTTGTTCCGTAATGGCATTCGTTCAAATTTCGAAAGATGCTTTGAAGACATATCACTTGCGAAAATGTATAAAGAAAATGATATATGTTTATTCTACTACAAAACGTATTGGATATCTTATTTCCGTCAATGATAATAAAAAATAAAAATAAAAAGGCAGAAAAGGATTATGCACATATACCTACTTCGATTTACACTTCCAAGCAGAGAGAGCGAGCGAACGAGAGAGAGAGAGAGAGAGAAAGAGGGAGGGAGGGAGGGAGATAGAGAGAGAGAGGGGGGGATAGATAGATGGCGAGAGAGAGAGAGAGAATGAAAGAGAAAGAGAGAGAGAAATGGAGAGAGAGAGTGAGTGAGTGAGTGAGTGAGGGAGTGAGAGAGAGAGAGAGAGAGAGAGAGAGAGAGAGAGAGAGAGAGAGAGAGAGAAGAGGGAGGGAGATAGATAGATAGCGAGAGAGAGAGAGAGAGAGAGAGAGAGAGAGAGAGAGAGAGAGAGAGAGAGAGAGAGAGAGAGAGAGAGAGAGAGAGAGAGAGAGAGAGAGAGAGAGAGAGAGAGAGAGAGAGAGAGAGAGAGAGAGAGAGAGAGAGAGAGAGAGAGAGAGAGAGAGAGAGAGAGAGAGAGAGAGAGAGAGAGAGAGAGAGAGAGAGAGAGAGAGAGAGAGAGAGAGAAAGAAAGAAAGAAAGAGAAAGAGAGAGAGTGAGTTTAAAACAACCTAAGAACGACCAGCGTTGCCAAGCACTGCTCCTTGTTTTTCCTCTATTTTATATATACGCAAATGCTTTCCCTTCTTTAACATCCACTCGGAGCTATTTGAAGGAACGTACAGAAATAATTGAGTGCGCGCGCGCGTTTGTTTGTTTGTTTGTTTGTGTGTGTATGTGTGTGTGTGTGTGTGTGTGTGTGTGTGTGTGTGTGTGTGTGTGTGTGTGTGTGTGTGTGTGTGTGTGTTTGAGTATGGGCGTGTGTGTATGCATGCGCATGTGACTGTGTTCGTGTGATGACTTGCGCTCCTCCGCTACTGTAGCGAGAAACAGGAAATGCCCAGCGTGTGATGACTTCTCTACGTCACCATTAGCAAGGACGGCGGGGATGGTGCCAAGTGCCAATGTCTGGTGCCAGTCTTCTGTTCCGGCAGGGGTGTTTGTTGTTGTTGTTGTTGTGTGTGTGTGTTTTGGTGTATTTCCTTGTGGGATGGGGAGCGCGTTGGCTTGGAGTGTGTGTGTGTGGGGGGGGAGGTGATTATGGGGTATGGTATGGGTATGGGGTAGGGGTAAGGGGGAGACGGGTAGGAGTGTGATTCAGGATTTCGTTTCTAAACGTTTACCGGAAGTGACATTTGGGAGAGAGAGCGTTATAAATGATTTTCTTTTTCTTTTTTACTATTTTCCTCTTTCTTCTTCATCGTCATCGTCATCATCATCATCTCTATCTTCTACTCTTCCTCTTATATCTCCTCCTTCTCCTCCCTCTCCTCCTCTTCCTACTTTACTCTCTCCCTCTCCCCCTCCTCTTTCTCCTATTCCCTCTCCTCCTCTTCCTCCTTTACCCTCTCCCTCTCCCTCTCCCCCTCCTCCTCTTCCTCTTATTCCCTCTCCTCCTCCTCCTCCTAATCCCCCCTCTTTATACCTTCTCCTCTTCCTCCCTCTCCCTCTTCCTCTCCGTCTCCTCCTCCTCCCTCTCCCTCTCCCCCTCCTCCTTTTTTTCTTGTCTGTTTTATTTTTATTCTTACTGCGAACAAAGACGAGATTTCCGTCTACGCCAAGGCGGAAGTAAACAGCTGGCAAGGTAGCTGAGGCGATACCCGGACAAAGCTACTTGGAAAAACAATAACAACAACAACAACACGCACACGCACACGCACACGCACACGCACATGCACACGCACACGCTCACGCACACGCACACGCACACACACACACACACACACACACACACACACACACACACACACACACACACACACATATATACACACTTACGTACCTAAAAAGTGCACAAAGGAAAGCATTAAAGTTAAGCAAATATATAACACTACCAATAAAATAGTGTCACCGATAATTGCATCGTTTTCTGTTGACACAAATAAGAGAAACAGAGAGAGAGAGAGAGAGAGAGAGAACAGTGTAAACAAAATTCAAAACAT
>NW_028234432.1:22177660-22182660 GCF_977035675.1 Penaeus japonicus | reverse complement strand
TAGATAGATAGATAGATAGATATATTACGGCATCGTCACTGATCTTTGCACCTTTATGTGACGTCAGCAATCTTGACTGGGTACTCATAACACTAAAATAGTCGGGAGGAAGTTTTCTCACTGAAACGTTTATGTATTTCGTTGTTCCTTCAATCAGCTGGTGACAGATTAATGAACTCAGGCTAAGGTATGTGTGTCTGTGTGTTAAAGAAGTTGAATCTATTTTGTGTTACTTTTTCTTTCTTTCTTTCTTTCTTTCCGTGTGTCTGTGTGTTAAAGAAGTTGAATCTATTTTGTGTTACTTTTTCTTTCTTTCTTTCTTTCTTTTCGTGTGTCTGTGTGTTAAGGAAGTTGAATCTACTTTGTGTTACTTTTTTTCTTTCTTTCTTTCTTTCTTTCTTTTCGTGTGTCTGTGTGTTAAAGAAGTTGAATCTACTTTGTGTTACTTTTTTCTTTCTTTCTTTCTTTCTTTCCGTGTGTCTGTGTGTTAAAGAAGTTGAATCTACTTTGTGTTACTTTTTTCTTTCTTTTTTTCTTTCTTTCTTTCCGTGTGTCTGTGTGTTAAAGAAGTTGAATCTATTTTGTGTTACTTTTTCTTTCTTTCTTTCTTTCTTTTCGTGTGTCTGTGTGTTAAGGAAGTTGAATCTACTTTGTGTTACTTTTTTCTTTCTTTTTTTCTTTCTTTTCGTGTGTCTGTGTGTTAAGGAAGTTGAATCTACTTTGTGTTACTTTTTTTCTTTCTTTCTTTCTTTCTTTCTTTTCGTGTGTCTGTGTGTTAAAGAAGTTGAATCTACTTTGTGTTACTTTTTTCTTTCTTTCTTTCTTTCTTTCTTTCCGTGTGTCTGTGTGTTAAAGAAGTTGAATCTACTTTGTGTTACTTTTTCTTTCTTTCTTTCTTTCTTTCCGTGTGTCTGTGTGTTAAAGAAGTTGAATCTACTTTGTGTTACTTTTTCTTTCTTTCTTTCTTTCTTTCTTTCCGTGTGTCTGTGTGTTAAAGAAGTTGAATCTACTTTGTGTTACTTTTTCTTTCTTTCTTTCTTTCTTTCCGTGTGTCTGTGTGTTAAAGAAGTTGAATCTACTCTGTGTTACTGTTTCTTTCTTTCTTTCCGTGTGTCTGTGTGTTAAAGAAGTTGAATCTACTTTGTGTTACTTTTTCTTTCTTTCTTTTTTTCTTTCTTTCTTTCCGTGTGTCTGTGTGTTAAAGAAGTTGTATCTACTTTTTGTTTCTTTTTCTTTCT
The DNA here is from genome assembly GCF_977035675.1 of Penaeus japonicus. Classification (NCBI taxonomy): domain Eukaryota; kingdom Metazoa; phylum Arthropoda; class Malacostraca; order Decapoda; family Penaeidae; genus Penaeus; species Penaeus japonicus. Next base: position 22,181,422 of record NW_028234432.1, on the reverse strand, counting down.
TTCTTTCTTCTTTCGTGTCGTGTGTCTGTGTGTTAAAGAAGTTGAATCTACTTTGTGTTACTTTTTCTTTCTTTCTTTCTTTCTTTCTTTCCGTGTGTCTGTGTGTTAAAGAAGTTGAATCTACTTTGTGTTACTTTTTCTTTCTTTCTTTCTTTCTTTCTTTCTTTCTTTCCGTGTGTCTGTGTGTTAAAGAAGTTGAATCTACTTTGTGTTACTTTTTCTTTCTTTCTTTCTTTCTTTCTTTCTTTCTTTCCGTGTGTCTGTGTGTTAAAGAAGTTGAATCTACTCTGTTACTTTTTTTTTTTTTCTTTTCCGTGTGTCCTGTGTGGTTAAAAGAAGTTTGAATCTACTTTGTGTTACTTTTACCTTTCTTTCTTTTTTTCTTTCTTTCTTTCCGTGTGTTCTGTGTGTTAAAGAAGTTGAATCCACTTTTGTGTTACTTTTCTTTTCTTTCTTTCTTCTTCTTTCCGGTGTCTGTGTTTAAAGAAGTTGAATCTACTCTGTGTTACTTTTCCTTTCTTTCTCTTTCTTTTCTGTCTTTCTTTCTTTCCGTTGTCTGTGGGTTAAAGAAGTTAATCTACTTTTGTGTTACTTTTTCGTTCTTTCTTTTTTTCTTTTCTTTTTTCTTTCTTCTTTCCGTGTTCTGTGTGTAAAGAAGTTGAATCTACTTTGTTTACTTTTTCTTTCTTTCTTTCGTTCCTTTCTTTTTTATCTTTATTTCCGTGGGTCTTTGTTAAAGAGTGTATCTACTGTGTGTTACTTTTCTTTCCTTTCTTTCTTCTCTCTTCTTTCTTTCTTTTTTCTTTCCGTGTGTCTGTGTGTTAAAGAAGTTGAATCTACTTTGTGTTACTTTTCTTTCTTTCTTTCTTTCCGTGTTCGGTGTGTGAAGAAGTTGTATCTACTCTGTGTTACTTTTCTTTCGTGTGTTGTGTGTAAAAGACGAGATCTTCTTTGTGTTCTTTTCTTTCTTTCTTTCTAGCTTTTCTTTCCGTGTGTCTGTGTGTTAAAGAATTGAATCTACTTTGTTAACTTTTGCTTTTCGTCGTTCTTTCCGTGTGTCTGTTGTAAAGAAGAATTTGCATCTACCACAGTGTTACTTTTTCTTTCTTTTTTCTTTCTTTCTTTCCGTTGACTTGTTTAACGAGTTGATTCACTTTGTGTTACTTTTCTTCTTTTCTTTCTTCTTTCTTTCCGTGTCTTTGTGTTAAAGAAGTGAATCTACTATGTTTACTTTTCTTTCTGTTCATTTCGTTATCTTTCATTCTTCCGTGTGTCTGTGTGTTAAAGAAGTTGAATCTACTCTGTGTTACTTTTTCTTTCTTTCTTTCTTTCTTTCTTTCCGTGTGTCTGTGTGTTAAAGAAGTTGAATCTACTCTGTGTTACTTTTTCTTTCTTTCTTTCTTTCTTTCTTTCCGTGTGTCTGTGTGTTAAAGAAGTTGAATCTACTTTGTGTTACTTTTTCCCCCCCCTTTTGCTTTTCTTTCTTCGTTTCTTTCCGTGAGTCGGGTGATTTAAAGAAGTGAATCAACTCTGTGTTTTACTTTTTTCTTTTCTTTTCTTTCTTTTTTCCGTGGTCTGGTGTTAAAGAAGTTGAATCTACCTGTGTTTCTTTTCTTTCTGTCTTTGTCTTTCTTTCCGAGAGTCTGTGTGTTATAGATGTTGAATCTACTTTGTGTTACTTTTCTTTCTTCTTTCTTTCTTTCTTTCCGTGTGGTCTGTGTGTTTAAAGAAGTTGAATCTACTTTGTGTTACTTTTTCTTTCTTTCTTTCTTTCCTTTCTTTTTCTATTTTTTCTTTCTTTTCTTTCCTGTCCTGTTAAGAAGTTGAATCTACTCTGTTTACTGTGTCTTCTTTCTTTTTTTTCTTCTTTCTTTCTTTCTTTCCGTGTGTCTGTGTGTTAAAGAAGTTAATTCTATACGCGAGTTTACTTTTTCTTTCTTTCTTTCTTCTTATCTTTCTTTTCTTTCCGTGTCGGTGGTTAAAGAATGAATCACGTTGTTACTTTTTTCTTTTCTTTCTTTTCTTTCTTTTCTTTCTTCTTTCCGTGTCTTGTGTTAAAAGTTGAATCTCCTTGTTTACTTTCTTTCTTATTTTTTTCTTTCTTTTCGTTCTTTCGTTCCTTGACTGTTTAAAAATTGAATCTACTCTGTGTTACTTTTTCATTCTTCTTTTTTTTTCTTTTCTTTCATTTCATTTCTTTCTTCGTTCTTTCCGTGTGTCCTGTGTGTTAAAGAAGTTGAATCTACTCTGTGTTACTTTTTCTTCTATCTTTTTTCTTTCTCTCTTTCTTTCTTCCGTGACTGTGTATTAAAAAGAAGTTGATTCACTCTGTGTTACTTTTTTTTTTTTCTTTCTTCTTTCCTTTCTTTCTTCATTTCTTCTTTCTTTCCGTGTGCGTCTGTGTGTTTAAAGAAGTTGAATCTACGTTGTGTTAATTTTTCTTTCATTCTTTCTATATCTTCGGAGGTGTGGGGGTGGGAGGTGGGTGGGGGGGGAGGGGGGGAGTGGGGGGGTTGGGGGGGGGAGGGGGGGGGGGGGGGGGGGGGGGTGGTGGGTGAAGGAAGGGGAGTGGGGGGGGGGGGGGGGTGGGGGATGGGGTGGGGGAGGCTTGCAGGGAAGGTTTTAAATGTGATGCTTCTGTGGGTCTTTTTGCTGTCGTTTCTATTTTTTCTTTTTTCGTTTCTTTCTTTCCGTTGACGTTGTTAAGTTGTAGCTACTTTGTGTTACTTTTTCTTTCTTCATTTTCTTTTTTCTTCTTTCCTTGCCGTGTGTCTGTGGTTAAAGAAGTTGAAGCTACTTTTTGTTACTTTTTCTTTCTTTTCATTTTTTACTTTCCTTTCTTTCTTTCTTTCCGTTGCTGTTGTTAAAGAAGTGAATATACTTGTGTTACTTTTCTTCTCTTCTTTCTTTCTTTCCCGTGTGTCTGTGTGTTAAAGAAGTTGAATCTACTTTGTGTTACTTTTTTTTTCAGGTCTTTCTTTCGTTCTTTCTTTCCGTTCTTGGTTAAAAATTGAATCTACTGTGTTTACTTTTTCTTTCTTCTTTCTCTTCTTTCCGTGTGCTGTTGTTAAGTAGTTAATCTAACTTTGTGTACTTTCTTTTCTTTCTTTCTTTGTTTCTTTCCGTGTGTCTGTGTGTTAAAGAAGTTGAATCTACGCTGTGTTACTTTTCTTTCTTTCCTTTTCTTTTTTTCTTCTTTCCTTCTTTTCCGTGTGTCCTGTGTGTTTAGAATGAAGTTGAATCTACTTTGTGTTACTTTTTCTTTCTTCTCTTCTTTCCTTCTGTTCTTTTTTCAGTTCTTTCTGTTCTTCTTTCTCCGTGTGTCTGTGTGTTAAAGAAAGTTGAATCTACTCTGTGTTACCTTTTCTTTCTTTCTTTCTTTCTTTCTTTCTTTCTTTCCGTGTGTCTGTGTGTTAAAGAAGTTGAATCTACTTTGTGTTACTTTTTCTTTCTTTCTTTCTTTCTTTCTTTCTTTCTATCTTTCTTTCTTTCTTTCCGTGTGACTGTGTGTTAAAGAAGGTTGAATCAGACTCTGTGTTAATTTTTTCTTCTTTCTTTCTTTCTTTCTTTCGTATCTTTCCTGTGCTGTGTGTTTTAAAGAAGTTGAGTTTTCTTTGTGTTACTTTTTCTTTCTTTCTTTCTTTCTTTCTTTCTTTCTTTCCGTGTGACTGTGTGTTAAAGAAGTTGAATCTACTTTGTGTTACTTTTTCTTTCTTTCTTTCTTTCTTTCTTTCTTTCTTTCTTTCTTTCTTTCTTTCCGTG
>NW_028234432.1:22142660-22145160 GCF_977035675.1 Penaeus japonicus | reverse complement strand
GAGAGAGAGACAGAGAGAGAGAGAGAGAGAGAGAGAGAGAAAGAGAGAGAGGAGAGAGAGAGAGAAAGGAGAGAGAGAGAGAGAGAGAGAGAGGGAGGAGAGAGATAAGAGGAGGAGCGAGAGGGAGAGCGAGGAGGAGAGGAGGGAGAAAGAGGGGGAGGGAAGGAGAGAGGGAGGAGGGAATGAAGTGAGCAGGTGAAAGAGAGACAGCAGAGAGAGAGATGAAGAAAGGGGAGAGATGCGAACGAGCGAGATAAATAGATAGATAGATAGAGAGAGAGAGAGAGAGAGACAAAGACAGAGACAGAGAGAGAGGAACGAGATACGAAGGGATGAAGTGATCGAGATAGAAAATAAAAGGGAGAGGGAAAGTCAGAATTAGATAAAATGGGGGAAATAAAGAAAAAGCGCATGAGGGAATATGATCAAAAGATAAATTTCCATATACGAATACATTATTCTTTGAATAATTTTACACGGCATGTCCGCAGAGGAGCACAATCATACAAAAATGTAGTCCACAAAAGATATTTGAAAGCGGAACTGTATCAAATGAACAATATCTTGTAAATCTAAAATATGATCAGTTCTATATGGAACATTTTAAGAACTCTTGTTTATAAAATTGAATCTAAGAAAGTATACTTATGTATATAATTGGAATTGTAAGTAGCAAGAACATGAGATAATTGTAAGTAGCAAGAACATGAACTAAGCGCCATTTTGTCATTACCTATTTTTACAAGTGACATGCAAATTGCCTTTGCCATGATAATTCCGCCAGTTAGAATGTTCTACTTAACAATGATATGCTTTTTGCCACAATAAGACTTTTTCTAGTTATGGGTGACACAAACAAGACTTTTTCTACATAACATTAACACGCACATTCCCTCAACAACACTTTTTTTAAAGCCAACAGTGAAGCAAATTCTCTGAAGAAGACTTTTTCTAGGTGACAGTGAAACGAAAATTCCCCCCAATAATTTCTTTCTATCTATCAGTGACAAGCATTTTACTTTGTATTTGTTTTGTAGTTGTTAATGTTGTTGTTGTTTCCTTTGCTTCAATGACATCATTCGGTCAAAGAAATTCATCTGGTTTTGAGGGTTAGTACCATGCCCGGTCTTTATCCTGTGAAGAAAAATAGGACGAAGAGGAGGAGGAGGAGGAGGAGGAGGAGGAGGAACAAGAGGAGGAGGAGGAGGAGGTGGTGGTGGTGGAGGAGGAGGAGGAGGAGTAAGAGGAAAAATAGAAAAAGTAGAAGGGAATAGAATATTAAGAATAAGAAGATAAGGAAAAGGTAGAACAGGAAGAATAAGAACAGACTGAGGACGACGAAGAGGCAATGAAGAAAGAAGAGGAAGAAAGGAGGAAGATGATTAGGAGAATAAGAAGAGGAAAACCAAGAACAAAAAACTCTTGAAAATGTTAACTAGAGTTATATCTGTCCTGGGTCGTCAAAAATAATCTTTTCAATTAGTGAAAGTGTTTCTAAAAATAGGCATTTCCATCATTTAACTTATAGGTAGGCTACCGGAATCCACTTTACTGTCGCGTCGATTCGCTGCCAAAAGCCACTTCTCTGACCTATCGATTCGCTGCCGTAAGCCAGGATAGTGGCTTTGACATTAATTTCAGTCGACGAACATTTTTTTTTTCTTTTTTTTCATTATGAGATATGAGATGTTCTACTGGAATGTGAATAGAAGGACAGATAAATGTTTGTTTGTTTTCTGATAGTATCTATATGATATAGTTTGATGATAATTGTTATTTATGGCAGATTAGGTGGATTTTCTACGATAAACGGTCCATTGGAGGAATCTATCGTTTAAGATAATACACACACACACACACACACACACACACATATATAAATATAATATATATATATATATATATATATATATATATATATATTATATACATATGCATATATTATATATATATATATATTATAATATATATATATATATAATATATATAAATATATATATATATATATGTGTGTGTGTGTGTGTGTGTGTGTGTGTGTGTGTGTGTGTGTGTGTGTATATATATACACACCTCAGTGAAATGAACCCATCTCCTCAAAATAAAAAATCTGACGTAACGTTATTTGTTAATACAGTTTTGTTTATCTATGAGTGCAATGATTTACTAATATCATTGTTGCTGTATTTGCATCATTCATATTGTTTTAATTTGTAATTGTAAAAGAAAATGAAGACTAAAAAGAGAAGAGGCTAAGAAAAAGAAAAATATCATGAAACAGAAGACATGAAGGAGACATAAGAAGACATAGAAGAAAAAGGAGGGAAAGAAGGAAAAGAAGATGAAGTAAAAAAAAAAGAAAAAAAAAGGAAGAAGAAAGAAGACAATACAAAGAAGACGAAGAAGAAAAAGATGAAGAGGATAAAGAAGACGAAGAAAAAAAAAAGTAGATGGAGAAAAAAGACGAAGACGAAGGAGAGAAAGAAGAAGAGAGAAGACGAAG
>NW_028234432.1:22138905-22140060 GCF_977035675.1 Penaeus japonicus | reverse complement strand
GCCGTTTGGGAGAAAGTGGGATCTGCTGACGTCATCACTGACGTTTGAGAGCCATGGGATTGGCTGACGTTGGCATTTGTTGACTGGAAGCTACTGACGTCGTCATTGTAGCTTCATCGGGAATGCGTTTTGCTGATGTCTTTATGGTCACTTTACAAAAAAAAAAAAAAAAAAAAAAATCGGGGTATGCTTATGACATCATCCTTACTTCATACATAGAAGGGGACACTTTGATTTCAGCATGGCTTTGAGGGATTTGCTTCCGTCAGACTCACGGCTGACGTTACCACCATCACCCTATAAAAATATGGGATCGGATGATGTCATCTTCATCATCACCCTGCTGGAAATGGGATCTGCTGAAATCATCATAGTTGCTTCACAGGAACTGAATTCTGCTTGTACCATAATTTCCAACATCATAACTGCATCACAGAGAACGGAATGTGCGGATAGAATCACCATCGTCACTGCTTAGAACATAAAATCTGCACTGATGTCGTCATAGAAAATGGAGTCTATTGACATCACCACATATCCCTTCAGAGATTGATAGGATTGGCTAATCTCATTCTTGATACCTTTACATTAGTAAGGATGAGCTGATGTCACCAGTTCCCACCATCCCATAAAACGAAAACGAGATCCATTGACATCACACCCTTACCACCATCACAGAAAACGAGATCAACTGACATCACCCCTTAGCACAATCACAGAAAATGGGATTCCACAATGGCACCACTTACCATCAAAGAAAACGAGATCTACTGACGCCTCCCCTTACCACCACCATAGAAAATGGGATTCGGCAGACGGCACCGGAGACAAAGAAAACGTACCAGTCGCTCGAGGGGAAGGTATTGGCGTCCAGATTAATTTCCCGGAACACGAAGGCTAAAGGGCATACTACACGGGACCTAGAATGCGCTTCTCGATGCTCACAATTCCTCTCAAAGGCCGGGCCACACGCGATGCCGTCATTTTCGGGAGAGCTTCGAGACGAACCCGAGTACGTTGAGATGATTTTTCATTTTCTTTTTCATTTTCTTTTTTTTTTATTAGTGTCTGTCTTTCTGTGGAATGTCGGTGGATTTTTTTTTTTTTTTAGGTTGCTTGAATGCATCATCATTTTTTTTTTTCAGTTTGTTGGAA
>NW_028234432.1:22079095-22086595 GCF_977035675.1 Penaeus japonicus | reverse complement strand
GAGGAAAGTTGAGAGAAAAGGAATGAAAAGAGGAAGGGGAAGAAGATGAAGAAGACGAAGAGGAATCTTACAATTCAGAAAGAATATGGAAAGAAAAAGAAGAAGAAGCAGAAGGAAAAAATAGGAAAGAGGAAGATGATGAAGAGGAAGAGGAAGATGATGAAAAAAAGAAAGAAGTAAAAGGAGAAGAAAAACAAGATGATGGAAAGAAAAATAAGAAATAGCAGGAGAAAATGAAGAGAAGAAGAAAAGAAAAAGAAGAAAATGCTAATGGAGGAAGAAGAAGAAAAAGAATGAGAGAAAGGAGAAGAACAGAAAACAATTGAAAGAATCAATCAATTAAAAAAAAACATACATAGTAAAAAACAACCCCCTCCCCCCCTTCACCCACCAACCCCCTCCCCCCTTTACACCCCCTTCACCCACCAACCCCCTCCCCCTTCACCCCCTTCACCCACCAACCCCCTCCCCCCTTCACACCCCCTTCACCCACCAACCCCTTCCCCCCCCCTTCTCCCCCTCCCTACCTTCACCCAACCAATCCCTCCCCCTTCCACCTACAAAACCACCCCTCCCCCTTCACCACAAACCCCTCCCCCTCCCCCTTACCACCAACCCCTCCCCTCTTCACCCTTTCACCACCCAACCCCCCTCCCCCTATTTTCCCCCCCACCCTTCCCAACACGTCCCCTCCCAAACGCCTCTTCCCCCTCTTTGTGCCAGGCCATAACCATCCTTCTGTCACGAGGCCATAAAGAAGAAAATGGCTCACGACAACAAAGGCCCGAAAGGGAAAAAAAGCGGACGGGGGCGGTAGGGGGGCGGGGCGGTTGGCTGGTTTAAGTTAAGTTCAAAGTGGCGAGTGTGTAGAGTGCGATTGAAAAAAAAATAATCTTAAACTAAGGAAGAAACGGGGAAATCGGCGAGCTTTGGCAAGGATTTCGAACTCTTTTTTTTTGTTTTATAGTATTCTTTAATTTGATTAATGTATCCTTTATTTATTTGCGCGGAATAAAATTTTTTTTTTTTTTTTTTTTTTTTTTTTTTTTTTTTTTTTTTAATTATGATGATTTTATCTCTTTTTTAGTTATAGTAATCATAATGTATATATACCTACACACAACACATATTATATATATATATATATATATTAATTAATATCTATATATATATATATATAATATATATATGTGTATTATATAATATATATATATATATATATATATATATATATATATGTGTGTGAGTTTTTAGTGTGTGTTGTGTGTGTATATTATTGTGTGTCTGTGTGTGTGTGTGATCGTGTGTGTGTGTGTGTGTAACCAATTTTTATGTCTCATTAACTATATATATACATATATATATATATACATATTATATAAACAAATATATATATATAAATATCACCTATGTATATATATACATATGTATGTATGTGTGTATATATATATACATATATATACATATGTATGTATGTATATATATATATATATATACATATACATATATATATCATCATTTTTTTCACACAAATTCTATTTTTAGGATGAGCATTTTTTTTTTCTTTCTTTCTTTCATACTATACAATTTACACTTTAACTATTCAAAAAAGTCTTTACCTTGTTTCAGGAATTATGTGAGCGTATGGATGTCTCTCTCTCTCACTCCCTCTCTAGCTCCTTCTTTTTTTATCACTAACTCTATCACTCTTCATTCACCACACTCATACAACAAACATCCCCTCAAATTCACTAAAAACATATACCCAATTAATTATCCTTCTACACTACTCTATCTCTAACCCTGTCCAATTTCTCAAGTTATCCTCAAGCACTTAATAAAACTTTACCTCCCCTTTCTCTCGTTCCTCTCTCTCTAAATCTTATCTAAACTATCCTCTTCTTATCTCTATCTCCCACTTCCTCCTTTCTCTATTTCTCTGTCCTTCTCTCTCTCTATCTCTCTGTCTCTCTGTCTCTCTCTTTCTCTCTCTCTCATTCTCCCCCCATCCCTCCCCATCCCTCCCCATCTCTTCATCTATTTCCCCCCCACGCCCACCCCCCACCCCCCACCCCCCAAAAAAGAAGTTCGCTCCCAACTTGCTACTTAGGGAAGGAGTCTACTTTGGCTCAAGGTCATTAGCTTCCCATAATTACCCTCTGTATCCTGAGTGTTAAACTAATTACCTCATTGAGGAGTTTCATTATTCCTCCTTTACCTATCTCTCGCTTTTCTTATTTCTGTTTTCGGTTTTCTCTTTCTGTCTCTTGGTTTGTCCATCGCTCTCTCTCTCTCTCTCTCTCTCTCTCTCTCTCTCTCTCTCTCTCTCTCTCTCTCTCTCTCTCTCTCTCTCTCTCTCTCTCTCTCTCTCTCTCTCTTTCTCTCTCTCTCTCTCTCTCTCTCTCTCTCTCTCTCACACACACACACACACACACACACACTTCTCGTCATACTTTTTCTTCTTCTGTTTCTCCTCTTCTATTTTTCCCTCTTACTATTCCTGTTCTTTCTCTTCGGTCTCATTTTCTTCTTCTTTCTTCGATTCCTCTTATTCCCTCTCCTCCTTTCTTCGTCTTACCATCCTCTCATACTCTTCATTTTCCTTCATTTTCCTTTTGCTTCCTTTTCCTCTTCCTTCTTCCATCCCTTCCTCTTCTGTTTTCTTCCATTCCTCTTCTTTTATTTCTTCCTTTCCCTCTTTCTTCTTCCTTGTGTGTCTCCCCCCTTTTCCATTTTGTTGTTCATTTTATTGATATTATTCATATTACTTCCATTTTTTCCAATTTTACTTTAATTGTTTCACAATCTATATCAATTTTTTTTTCTTCTTTTGTTTCTTTAATCACTTTGCTGGTGATGATCCCGCGGGTGATGAAGACGTCATGCTGATAGTGATGAGTCGGTGTGATAGTGATGACCGCGAATGCACTGTAATGGTGAAGAAGAAGATTCCTAAATGATGTTGATGATGGTTCGACATAACCCTCCAGTGTTGAATTTGAATAGCAAAGACGACACCTCCGTGTTGAATGCAAAGAGTGTGAATCGGTGAGGAGGTGAAGGAACGGGTTTGAGAATCATTCCCGGGAGCATGCAACGAGAGGACCTTGCAATCTGGTGTGAATATTAACACAAATATGAGTTTGGATTGCACGTCTGTTCGCCATAGATAGAGGCGGGGGTTGGTGTCCTCGAACTGAGATGAGGTTTTAATAGCATGTGGCCAGCACGTAATACACACTAACTAGTGGTGGCTGTTTATTGCAGATGTTTTAATTTGGATGTATTTGATTTTATTCTTTTATTTACCTTTTTTTTTTTTTTTTTTTATACCTACACAGACGTGGTCCAAGCTCTGATGTATTTGCTGTATGGCTGTGATATTGTGATGCAATACAACACTAAATGTTTAGGATAGTCAGGTGTGAGCGAGAAGGTTTTTAGTACTTCAGTCCGTCCTGACTGGCTGTGTCCTGTGGCACTCCGAGATACAGTGAAGGAGTGTTTTCTTCTTTGCATAGCTTTAATTCCTTCCACATTGCTTGTTTCGCCGACCTTCAAGGACAATCTGTATCCAAGCGTAATTTTTGCGGTTCCTGTCTTAGGTGAGTCGCAGATGAAAAAAAAAAAAAAAATACTGTGTAGATATAATGTTCTATGCTAAAACATTCAGGTTCTTTGGGAATTGATCAAGTCATTTAGGTTTTCCTTAAAGGAGCTTCTGATAATCTGTGAGATCCATAGGAGTGAATTCCTGAGTTACTTATACTGTATTATCATCGCCGTTATCCCAAGTCCTTTGCCTCAGTGTTTGATCGTGGTCCTAGGTCTCGTACCGATAAAGACCGTCGGATAGGGCCGGCGAAGGACAATGTGCGACGCCGTTTTATTACTATTTCATTTTTGTCCCAACTTGCCTTTTCGCGAACCCTTTCCAGACGAAGTGCGTGCGTACGTGTACAATCGCTTCCAATATATTTCGCAAAAGCCGGTCTCAAGGACCAAAGCGAAAAAAAAAAAAAAAATGCGACTCGGGATGCGTCAGTGCGAAGACGACGGCGAAGTCCACGGAGCGAAGTGACACAACTGCTAGTTTCACGGAGACCGGTACTTAGGTAGTATACTTAGTAGTATGCAGTAAAGTACTGAGGAGGCCATGGTTAGTAGGTACTTTAGGTAGTTTAGAAAATCCTTAGCTTCAGTTCGTGGCGTTATCAATCTTGTCCAGGAAATGACATATGCCAGCGGCTTTTAATGCAGTCAACATATGGCCATAACCTTACTATAACAACGCATTACATATTTAGGATATCACGGAACTATATCTTCCAGTAAATCAATTGAGGTTAAATAATCACCTAGTCTTTTGTACCTCATGCTAGCTGCTCTGAATGGCGCTGTCATGGGAGATTTAATGTACCAGTATTCACTTATTTCCTTCTCCACAAAGTTTATACGTGGTGTCTTCTACAATGCATGTTTCACCGACCTCTTTCCAAATTTTGAAATCTGGATTACGAATCTATAGAGATTTTTTTTAAGGGAGTATTACATAGAGGCTTTTAAACATTTGTGTTACTTTTATTAGAATTGTGAGTATCATTAGTATTATTAGTATTAGATAGTATTTCACAAGGATATTAAGACAAGGATAATCCCCTTCTTTTTAATCAGTTCGTCCTCCCTTCTTTATCCTTCTTCTTCTGTGTCTCTTCCTTCTTCACCACCAAGTAAGTTGTCAAGGGAGGGACAGCCAAGAGGGGGGACGAAGGGAGGGAAGGGGGTTTAAGTTGTAGAGGTGAAGGGGGAGAGGGGGGGGGGAGGGGGGGGGGAGGGGAGGGGGGGGGAGGGGGGGGGGGGGGGGGGGGGGGGGGGGGGGGGGCAGAGGGGGATAGAGATAGCGAGATGCGAAACGCTCCTCGCAAATCCTTAAGAAAACGGTCAAAGTTCCTTACACATGGCCCATTGCCTTCCAGTCGCCGATGATATAAACGGCTCTATGGGAGTCTGTTGAGGGAGGGGGGAGGGAAGGTGGATGGAGGGGTAGGGAGGGAGGGAGGGAGGGAAGGCGAATGGGGAGGGGGGTTGGAGGTTGGAGGGGGTTACTTCATCGGCTGTGGGGGGAGGAGAGAGGGGGGGAGGAAGGGGGTGATGGAGGAGGCTTCTTCATCTCCCTTTGTTCGGCGTAATAGAGGATGATGGTGATGCTGCACCCGCGGACTCCCATTGCACGGAGTTCTGCGCAAATCCTGAGCGGAGTTTCAGCGCAAAAGGATGAGAAGGGAAGAGAACATTACTTGGTCCTTTTGATTTTATGAGTTTTATCCCATATCTCCTCTTCCTTCTCTTATTAGTTTTCCTCCTCCTCTTCTTCCTTTTCTTTCTTCTCTTCTTCCTTTTCTTCCTTTTCTTATTCGTTTTCCTCCTCCTCTTCTTCCTTTTCCTTCGTCTCTTCTTCCTTTTCTTCCTTCTCTTATTCGTTTTTCTCCTCCTCTTCTTCCTTTTCCTTCTTCCTCTTCCTTTTCTTCCTCCTCCTCTTCCTTATTTTCCTTCTTTCACTCTCCTTCCTCTTCCCTCCCTTCCTTTTCCTTTTTCTCTTCCTCCCCTTCCTCTTTCTCCTTTTCCTCCTTCCTCTCACTTCTCCTTCTCTCCTCTTACTTTTTCTTCCCTCTCCTTTTTCTCCCTCCACCTTCTCTTTCTTTTTCCTCCAAGTTCTCTCCCTCTTCCCTTCTCTTTTTTACTTTTTTTTTTTTTTTTCCCACTTTCTTTTTATTTTTATTTTTACTTTTATCTTCTTTCTTTTTTTTCTCTTTCTTCCTTCTTCTTCCTCTCTTCCTTCTCCCTCCCCCTTTTCCTTTCCTCCCTCTTTCTCTCTTCTTTTTCTTCTCCGTACTCCTTATCTATACTTTCTCCTTCTCCTTCTCTTCCTTCTCTTCCTTCTTCTTCTCTTTCTCCTTCTTCCTTGTCCTGGACGATACGAATTTTAGCTCTGAAATTCCGAAACTTCATGGAGGTTAATACCTTCTTCTTTTCCCCCTTTTCCTCTTTCTGCTTTCCCCCCCTCTTCTATATCTTCCTCCTCCTCCTTCTCCCTTTTCTTCCGTTTATATATCCTCCTCTTCTTTCTCATTTCTTCTTTTTCCCTCTCCTTCTCCTCCCTATCTCATTTTTTTCCTCTTCCGCCTTTCTTCTTTTGCCTCCTCTTCCTCTCCTACCATATCTCCTCTCACATTATCTCGTTCTCCTCATCCTTCTCCTCCTTCTTTTATTTCTTTTCTATTTTCCTCTTTCACTTCCTTCCCTTTTTCCTTGTCCTATTTCCTCCTTCTTCTCCTCTTTCTCCCATTTATCTTCTTCCTTCCCTCTTTTTCCGTCTCCTTCCTCTCTCTCTTCACTTTCTTCTTACTCCTGCTCCTCTTTTCCCCCCTTTCTCCTCCTCCTTCCTCTTCCCTTTCCTCTCTCCTCTCTTCTCCGTTTTCTGTTCTTCCCTCTTCCCGTTTTCCGCCCTTTGCTCTTTCTCCTCCCACATTTACTCTTCTCTCTCAATCTCCCCCTCCTTTACCCCCTTTTCTCCGCTCCATTCTCCTTCCCTTCTACCCTATTCTCCTTATCCTCCACTTCTTCCTGCTCCTCATCTTCCTGCAGCCTCTCCCCCCCCTTTTTTTCTTCCCCCTCTGATTTTCCTTTTTTTTATAAGCGATTTAGATAGATGTGTTTAGATGGGACTCTGGAGAATCTTAGAGAAAGAGAGTGGGAGAAGCAGAAAAAAATAAGATGATTTTGGTGAGGAAAATAGAAACTGGTGACGCAAAGAGGAAGGAAAATAAACTAGACAATTTAGATGCTGGAGATAGGAGAGAGAGAGACAAATGAAATAGATTGTGAGAAATACAATAGAATGACTCAGATAGAAAGATAAAAAAGATAGAAATTAGATATATAGATATGTACAATTAAGCAGAAATCATAAATAATTAGATAAATCATGAATATTTAGACAGAAATCATAAAAAATCAGACAGAAATGATAAGTAATTAGACAAAACATGGATATTTAGACAGAAATCATAAATGATTAGACAGAATTCATAAATAATTAGACAATGATAAATAATTAGACAAATCACGAACATTTAGACAGAAATCATAAATGATTAGACAGAAATCATTAAAAATTAGACAGAAATGATAAATAATTAGACAAAACATGAATATTTAGACAGAAATCATAAAAAAACTAGACGGAAATCATGAATAATTAGACAGAAATCATAAATGATTAGACAAATCATGCATAATTAAACAGAAATCACAAAGGATTTGACAGATATCATAAATGATTTGACAGAAATTATAAATAATTAGATAAAGTTTATATAGAATGAGAGAACTTATCATGATTCGATGCAAAAGTATGTCATGATAAAGTCTTCAGAAAGGACCACATGTTTGCGTAAAATATTGGAAATGTTAGGATAATCACAATAAAAAAATGAAAGG
>NW_028234432.1:22039095-22041595 GCF_977035675.1 Penaeus japonicus | reverse complement strand
AGACGCTCTTACCGAAGAAGAAGAAGGAGGGAGATTGGCCCAACTACGGCATGGCGACTCCGGTCTACTTCGCGGCCAAGGCGTGGCGGAACCAGGTGAGTGGGCTCGGGCTGGTTGAGTAGTGATGGAGGGGGGTGTTGGGGGGTTTGGGGGGGATTGTGGTTGGCGTTTTGGCGTTGGGTTTGGGTTGGGGTTAGGGGATTGTGGTTGTCGTTAGGTTGGTTTTAGGGGATTTGTGGTTGGCGTTGGGTTGGTTTTAGGGGATTTGTGGTTGGCGTTGGGTTGGTTTTAGGGGATTTGTGGTTGGGGTTGGGTTGGTTTTAGGGGATTTGTGGTTGGGGTTGGGTTGGGTTTAGGGGATTTGTGGTTGGCGTTGGGTTGGTTAGGGGGGTATTGTGGTTGGCGTTGGGTTGGTTGGTTTTAGGGGATTTGTGGTTGGGGTTGGGTTGGTTTTAGGGCAATTGTGGTTGGCGTTGGGTTGGGTTGGTTTTAGGGGAATTGTGGTTGAGGTTGGGTTAGGTTTAGGGGAATTGCGGTTGGCGTTGGGTTGGTTTTAGGGGAATTGTGGTTGGGTTGGTTTGGTTTTAGGGGAATTGTGGTTGGTTTGGTTTTAGGGGAATTGTGGTTGGGGTTGGGTTGGTTTTAGGGGAATTGTGGTTGGGGTTGGGTTGGTTTTAGGGGAATTGTGGTTGGAGTTGGGTTGGTTTTAGGGGAATTGTGGTTGGATTGGCTTTAGGGGAATTGTGGTTGGCGTTGGTTTGGTTTTAGGGGAATTGTGGTTGGGTTGGTTTGGTTTTAGGGGAATTGTGGTTGGGGTTGGGTTGGTTTTAGGGGAATTGTGGTTGGGGTTGGGTTGGTTTTAGGGGAATTGCGGTTGGCGTTGGGTTGATTACGGGGAAATTGAGGTTTTGAATTGGTGGCTTATGGGGAAATTGTGGTTGTAAATGGGTTGATCATAGGGAAATTGTGGTTGGCATTAGGTTGATTGCTGGGAAATTGTGGGCGTTAATGAGTCGATGTCCTGAATTCGGTACTTTGATGACTAGTATTATTATCGGGGAAGATAATAATGATAATGAGGTTAAGAATTAGAATTCCTTTGATATTTGTAGTATGAGGATACCGATGAAGTAGGTAACTGATCATAATAACTGTGATATTAAGGTTTACGATGATGACGAAGAATATACTAATAGTTTTCATAATAATACGAATAAAGATAACAATAATTTGTCCGATCACTTAATTGAGTCACGCAAATAAATGAACCTCATTGCTGAACACAATAACCACGCCACATGACTTCGTAACACATACTCTCCCCCTCCAACCCCCCCCTTCCCCCTCCTCCCTCCCTAAGGCCTGGAGCGCGGAGGAATTCTTCCAACAGCAGAAGAAGAAGTCGGTCTTCAAGAGCCACAAGGACTTCCACAAGCTCGCCAAGGAGATCGTGGAGCAGGTGAACGGCCAGCAGGTGGAGAGCTACAGTGACTGGCCCTTCCTCCGCTACTCCCTGCTGCCTATGGTGAAGAGTATGGTGAGTTTGGTCTGTTTTGCTTTGCTCTCTCTCTCTCTATCTCTCTCTCTCTCTCTCTCTCTCTCTCTCTCTCTCTCTCTCTTTGGGGGGGGGGGAGGGGAGGGGAGAGGGTGTCTTTGCTGAATGGGGCGGGGGAGGGTTCTGATAGATAAGTTGGGCCTTTTTTTCCGGTCGGTGGTGCTTATGGTGATGCCTGTGGTGAGTATTGGTGTTCGTATGGTAAGGTCCATTTAGTGAGTTGTTTTTTGGCAGGCCTATAGTGTTTTGTGATTCCCATGATGACGTATATGGTGAGTAATAATGTCCTTACGGCATCTATGGGCCCTTGTTCCCATGGTGTCGTATGTGGTGAGTATTGATGTCCTTACAGAATTCTATGGTCTTCTGTGGTTGCCATGGTGTATTGGCGTCCCCTATAGTGTCCTACGGTGGTGCCTTCTAATGTTGACTTGTGCTGTGTTCTACGATTCTAAAGGTGACGTCAATGGTAAGTGAGGGAGTCTTTTAAAGGACTTCCCTTTTGTCTCGCCGGGTCTTTTACTGCCACTTTCGAGTAATATCTTATGGCCCCGTGGGAGAGAGAAGCGACTGTGGTACCCGGCGTCGTAATTCTTGATGGCGGAGGAACAAAAGTAGAGTAGAAACGGGGGGAAAGGTTTGGCTGTTCGGGTACGAGAATTTTACTTCTTGATGTGTGTGTGTGTGTTGGTTTATATTTTGTATGAGTGTTTGTGGTTGGGGGGGAGAGGGTTTATTTGTGTGTCTGTATATGTTTTTGCGTGTATGTATACTTGTGTGTGTGTAGGTATGTCTGTATGTGTGTGAGTGTATGTGTATTGCAGTGTGTGTGTGTAAGCATGCAGTCTACATTACTTGTACACACCTCTATATATACATGTTCTTATCGCTCGTCCCTAACCTTACCATTAAAAATCTTTATCATCAATATGATTTCTAAGAATA
>NW_028234432.1:22026595-22029095 GCF_977035675.1 Penaeus japonicus | reverse complement strand
TAGAGCATGCTGTAGCGCGTCCGCGCCTTCTCATCGTGCCGCCACACGTAGCCGCCGTCTACGCGCCGCGCCGCTCGAGGCAGGAGGATTCTCGCCGCGTCCTTGTCCAAGTTCGGGAGCTCCTTGTTGTAGCCGCCCTTCCGCGCCTCCACCATGCGGGCAAGGGCCTCGTCCTCCGAGTAGGCGCGCCTCCCCCTGCCCCGCCCTTGCTCCTCACGCTGCATGAGCCCGTTCTCCGCCCGCCACGTCGCCAGCCTGTCCTCCTTGTGGAAGGGCCGCAGGTAGTCCAGCACGACCAGCGCGCGCACGTCCCGCGGATACAAGGCCGTGTAGTAGTTGGCGATGAGGGCGCCCAGGCTGTGCGCCAGGAGCACGAAGCCGGACCAGCCGAGCCGCTGCGCCGCCTCGCGCAGGTACACCACGTGCGTCATGACGTCGTAGCGGCCGCCGACGGGCAGGTGGTCCGACAGGCCGTGACCCGCCAGGTCCAGCGACAGCACCTCCAGCCCCTCGGGCAGGAGCGGCAGCAGCGCGTCGAAGGAATTGGCGTTGTCGAGCCAGCCGTGGAGGGCCAGCACCCGCAGGTAGGCGCCGCCCCTCGGCTCGCCCAGGTGGCAGGTCTTGCCCCGAAGGAAGCCCCATCCGACGGGCACGCTCACCTCTCGCCACGACGGCGCCGATGGGGCCATGCCCGCGCTCTGCCGAAGAAACACGTGTCAGGCGCTTGGTGATGCGCTCGTGTCTTTGTTACGAAAAGGAAGACAACACGTGGTGATTATAACGGTTATGATGATTATGAGGAGATGGGTGATGATAATAATCAAGATAATAATAATCATAGCGGTAATAAGCTGATGATGATGATAATGATGTTGATATTAACAGCAGTCAGAAGCATAGAAACAATAATAAAACAATGGTACCCCAAATGATAATATCAACAAAACCAATGATCCCCAAAATTACATTAACAACGACAGCAATCATCAAAACAACAATTACAACAACAATGACGCCGAAAATAACAACAATCGCAAGAATCACCTAACCTAACGCAGCCAGAGTGCAAAGTACCGCCGTTGCATCGAATAAAACCAGCATAAGCGCCGGTTAACGACTGGAGTTCGGTTGTTTCCACCTGCAATTATCCGGATCTTGCCACCGCTGCCGCTTGCAAGCCATTTTCGGAATAATGGAATCCATAGTTATTGCAGATCACGTGGTGTTACTTTGCTAATCGGCTGCGTCTCCGATTCTTTTATTAAAGGGAGAGGGAAAAAGGGATTTTTATTTCTTTTATTAATATTATTATCGTTATTATCATTATTTTTATCGGCATTGTCATTATTATCATCATTATCACTAATGTCCTTATCATTAATATCATTATTTTCAGTATCATAATCATTGATCACCTATTCATATATCCATGATTACGGAGGCGGGAACTGGCCAGACCCGTTCTTTTAGGATTTCCAAATTATAATAAGAATGCCCTAATGGCACGACGTCCTTTTGCGTTCACGTGCTTTAGATATTTGCTTTTAGCTTTAGAAGCTTTGTTAAAAATACGAATGTGTACACGAACACAGAATGCACATGAACGCGAGAATGAACGCATACACACATTCATGTATAGAAATACAGGTGTAAATACGTGCATGTGTGTATTTGTGCTTGCCTGTGTGCTTGATGGCTGCGTGACTAACACGTGGATCGCCAGTTTCGACTCTTGAATCCGAAACACATTCCCGTACTCGCATTGACACGTGTTTCGGAATCAAGAGTCGAAATTTGCGGTTCACACACTGGCAACGATCAGTGTATCTACGCTCATATGAAATATCATCGTAAAAGAAGAAAAAAAAAAAAAAACGAACAGACATGCAGGAAAACATGGCGATTGAAACAAACGACGGAATGAGCCTTTCCTTCACGCCATCCTGAATGCGGAGTATGTAGTATCCGAGGGAAAGTTTTTGATAATGAAGGGCCACTCTGGCGCCACATGATGCCATTGCAGGTCCTCACTCGGATTTTTTTTTTTTTTTTTTTTTTTTTTTTTTTTAAGGGGAGCGGGGCAAGGAGGGGAGTTTGTTTTTCTACATATAAGAAATGAATATACGCTGACACACACATACACACACATGCACACGTGTTTCCTTTACCTGTAATTCCCTTCTAATAAGTTTTAACATTTACCTACATTTGACTTCCGGTTCTGAAGACTTGCTTTTCCTTTCATGATGGTGATGATGATGACGATAATAATAATCATGATAATAAGCTAATAACGACTATCCATGTTAAATAACCATACCCTACGCCCTTGTTCCTAATAATATACAATTTACATTTATTTTAATCTAAATTGGTACCCCTATCTAAATTGATAAGAGACGGGAATCTAACGAGACAAAGGTAGCCCATAGAGTTTTGGTAGCAACAAATAAACATTCATGCAACAAACACGTACGTCTAAGCAACAAACCCAAATCTT
>NW_028234432.1:22004095-22011595 GCF_977035675.1 Penaeus japonicus | reverse complement strand
TTGGTACTAGAGTTAATAATGGTTATGGTCCTTAGAATAAGCTGCATGCCAAAAAAAAAAAAAAAAANANAAAAAAGAAAGAAATGGATACCTGAACCATCAGATCATATTACGTCAGTGATAAGATAACAGCTGATTCTATCTCTACTTTTATGTGAGCCAATGTATACTCTTCTGAGTAGTGATCTCAGGGAGAGAGAGACTGGTGTGGGTGTCATTTCTTCATAGACCCAATCACCGTGCCCACCATGAGGTATTTCAGTTCTTCTCTTTTTTTTTTTATAGAATAGGCATCCTGTCAGGCAAAGATAGAAATTGTTCAAATGAAAGTCCTGAGGATTCACTGAGCATAGGAGTCCTCTGTTGTAAGGTGTCAGGAACTCAGGAATGTTCATTGGATGATATGTTTTGAGAACACTTCAAAATGTTTTAAAACCCTCTGTTGCAGATACTTCCTATCTTATTTAATAGTAGTATTGCTAAGATTACAATTGTCCACAGGATATTTAAGCGTTTTCCGCAACAGTTTATCAGTTTTTATGTTATTCGTATGTATAGTAACATAATACAGTAGACTACATGGAAGTGAATGGGAGTAAATGAATACAAAATGATGGTAATTTTTTTTTTCTATTTGATTTATCAGCACTTCACAGATGTTATACCCGTATCTGCATTGCACTATGTCAATACAATTAATTTTTCCCGTGATTTGAATCCATAACCAGCACAGTATAATGATACAATATATCATAGAAATCACATATAGAAAAAACATTTATTTCCATTGGGTATCTGGTATGTATCTGTATTTACTTGTTGTTTCAGAATCAAGTCTTATAGTTAGGCTTGATGTTTTATATCCTTTGAGTCATTGAACAAAACAAAAACAAAAAAAACAAAAAAAACATTGAAGATTGGCTGGTAATGAAAAATGGTGATGGGCCAGTTGATGGATCAATGGGTTAATATCCACATTCCCTGCAGTGTGTATGCTAATGTCTTTAAACAGATTTTATTGAGGCAGTAAGGTCATAGTCTACTAACTCTACTCTACATTATAAGCATATATTGGTAGAGAAATTATACATCTATGAGACTATAGGTTTTTCTTTTTTTTCTCTCTTTTTCCTTTTTTTCTTTTTTGCTACAAAAAGACTCAGAACAGCTTTGCTCTTAGATATCATCTAAAATAAATATAGATATGATCTCGCTACCATTGTTGGTACTAGAGTTAATAATGGTTATGGTCCTTAGAATAAGCTGCATGCCAAAAAAAAAAAAAAAAAAAAAAAAAGAGATAAAAAAAATATGTATTTCAGATATTGGTGTTTATCTGTTAATATTTGTTTTAGTTGTGTTTATCTATTTTTTCCATCTTAGTTGAAAATAAACATGTTTCTTTATCTTTTTTTCCCCATTTTTATTCCCTTATTATTGTTTGCATGTTCTTTCAAAAGTACAGACATAGAGAAGAAAGGTAAATTGATCAATACATATATTCTTTATATGTAGACTCATGCTATTTAATGTTATGCTGTCATCATTAGAAATATCCTCACCAAAAATCATAGTAGATGAATTGATAGATATGACTGTGACATCAGTTGACTATTTTGTACCATTCCTCTTAAAATGCATTGTTCTGATTATCATTGTTTTTTTTTGTGTTTGTATGTTTGTATGTGTGCATGTGTGTATGTCTGCCTGTCTGTCTGTTTGTTTGTGTATGCATGTGTGTCTTTCTTTCTGTTTGTTTGTATATACACTTATATATTTTTTTATTAGAAGTTACAGTATGGTACAATACTTGTATTTAGAAGGGAAATAGAGAGACAATTTTTCAAGTACCATTTGTTGATAAAATGATACAATTCCTATCCCAAGACTGGTACTCTCTCAAATAGATTTGATTTTATAACTATTTTCTTTTTTTTCTTTTTCTTTTTTTTGTTTTTTGCTATTTTAAAATTTACAGTACTGTCGGTCAACAATTTGAATTTACAGATCTAACTCTACACAACATCTGCTTCAGGTTGGTAGAGAATTCCGAGAGTCCGCCAGCTGCCATGGTCCACAATGAAAAGGAGGGAGTCAGCAATGGAAACCGCAAAACCGACGACCCTCAGGCATCAATGGCAAGCCCCGTAAAGCGCCGGAAACAAGTCCAGAGCCAAGCATGGGATTGGGAGGAGGTGGAGATCGACATTGGATGGGGGAACCTGCGAGGGAAGGCAAGAGGAACGGGCCCGAGGCTTATGCTAGGTATGAGTAGTGAGATCTAGCAGAATGGCCTCGTCTGATACTCTCTCTTCTTCTGTTCTCTCCTCTCCTGCGCACAGTGTTTGGCCTTTACCTCTTTTCCTCTATTTAACCTCCATTCCCACTCACTTCTTGTTACTGAGTATTGGTTAGAAGTGGTTGGAATGGGGTTTCTAAAATATGCATTATTATTTGTGAAAATAGCTTCTGATATTTAATTCAACTATTCATCCATCCATCCATACATGCATATACACATACACATACACATACATGCTTAAACGCAGAGAGAACAAGATATTATTAATCTTTTTCATTTCCAGGTGTTCACGGCTGGCTAGACAATGGCAACACATTTGACCTCATTGCACCCATGATACCTGACGACGTGAGATTCATATCACTAGACCTCCCTGGGCACGGGCTCTCAGACCACTTCCCTCCCGGCTTCATTTACGACCCACGGGGATACGCAGGGGCCATAAAGAAAGCGGTGACGGTCCTTGGCTGGAAGCGCTTTATATACCTGGGCCACAGCATGGGCGCAGTGGTAGGCATCCTCTACACCTCCATCTTCCCTGAGGACGTAGAGGCATTTATCTCTGTTGACATAATCAAGACTTGGTCCTACAAGCCAGAGAAATATGCATCAGAACTGAAGAAATACTACTTATCCTACTTTGACAATGAAACAAAATCCAAGCAGCCACCGCTAGTCTACCAGGAGGAAGAGCTCCTGCAGAAGACCATTGACGGCAGCAAGTCGCTCAACGAGGAAGGTGCCAAAATTCTGCTCAAACGCGGGGCAAAAAAAGCAGAGGATGGGAAAGGGCTGATCCTGAGGAGAGACCTCAGAGCTAAGGCTTTCTTCGTCGGATTCCTTCCCTTTGACGCCTGGTTAGAAATGGCTGGTTCCATCAAGTGCCCACTGCTCTTCTTGAAGGTAAATTTTCTTGGTTGACACTATGATAGTTTACTGATATTATATAAACAATCAAATTTTAGATAAATTGTGTAGCATTATATGTAGTTTAGAATAGTTTGGAAAATAAGGGATATCAGATCTTAAAATTTATTTATGATACTTTACTTGGAGATTTCCTAATTAAACCATTCCATTGTTTTATAGGCAACAGATGGGCATTATTATGAGTCAAAGGACAAGTATGATGTCATGTTGTCAGCCTTCAACCGGGACTGCAAACATTTCTCATACCATGAAATAGCAGGAAAGCATCACATCCACCTTACTCATGCGGATGAAGTTGGAGAGTACGTCCTAGCTTTTCTGAAAGAGTGCATGTCCTTAAAAATTGCAGAGGAAGCTCAGTGTTCCAGCTGATGAAGAAACTAGCTGGTCGATAAGCTTTACACGGAATATTTTATGATTATTTATATATTTTTCTAGATGTCTTTAAGTTTTGCATCACAGAAAATGTGATTGTTCCTTGAAAATGGATCTGCCACAGTGAAGGTGATTGGCAGTATCAGTATAAAGAATGGATGAGATTTTCCAGTCTCTCTTGGCACCAGAAGGTCAACATGATAGTAAAGAGTAAAGATAATGCTTTATATTGCACTTTATTTTTTATGTGTCTCTTTATTAGTTGATCTCAGAGTGGTACAGTGAACATAAATCATGCATTATTATAATTATTTATAATTGTATATATATTGTTTACTAAAATGCAAAAAAGATAATTGTTCTCTTCATTTTTAGAAAAAGGATTCTAACTCAAAGGATGAATTGAGTATACTTAATTTTTCTATATATTTCTTTGTAGGTGCACAGTAAATATAATAATATAACAGTCAGTTCTTAGCACATTATAAAAGTGCACCAAATGATAGGAGGCCAATATAATGTAATAGACAATATTAATGAATTAGCCAGCACTGAATCATATTCCATACATAATATCTTTCCAGCAAGCAGTTTAGGTGAATGTTAGATGCCAAGGCACACTATTTAATTCCACATAGTTATCGTTTGTGTGCAGTTGGTGCATGATGCATCTTCTGTGATATTTATTATGTTGTGTATGTTGCAAATAAACAGGTAGTTTACACTGATTTTACATGAGACCAATACAGAGTCTACAGCTTTGTCAGTTCAATATACAGTGATTACCTTCTCTTTATTTGTGACTTTAATACATGCTTATTGGGAAATTGCCAGTTGTAAAAAATGGCTTTGGACTGCCAGATGAAAGTGAATTGCAACAAGAACTGAAAACATAATATTGAAATTGTAGTAAAAGTCAGACTATTATTATGAAAGAAATTTAAAAAGTTAAGTATAGGAAGTATAAGAGGATTACTGATTATAAAAATGCTATTTAATAAACAGTTGAAATAATTATCAATTGAGCTTTAGAGACATAAAATAATTTTGTTATAGAGGACAAGTTTTTCACTACTTAGTGAATGAAAGTTAAAGAAAAGATGAAGCTTAGAGAATTACAAATTATTCATTGTCTTTGAACATTAATGAACCTTTTTATTATTTAAATTATCTTTACAATTATTTTGACTCATTCTTGATAAATTCCTTCGGTGAACTAAACTTTACCATTTCATAAGATCATAAATCCAACTGTGATAATTAACCCACTTACGACGGGGGCATTCCAGCCTTGAATGTCCCAATGCCGGGGCTTTCGAATTATTAGGCCTAAATCAATTAAATGGCTGGCACAATACTGTGCCGCCCGGCCACTGGGCTTTTGAATGCGCGGTACAGTACTGTACCACCCGTCCAGAGAGGGTTAATAACAGTAAAATCTGGGAACAAAACAGAATATATTTGTATCTCTTTATTAAGAAAACTAGGCTTACAGTGGGAAAATTAAAACATTTCATATCACAGATTGAACAACAATGTAACATTCAAAACTATGTACTAGATGTTTTAAGCAGGACCTTAATTAACTAGGTCATTCACCATTCAATGTAATAGTACACATTCGTATGCTCTACCCTTTCATTAATCTACGTAAACATAACACACATTTCCATACAGTGTTATGGCATCATAAATACCATTAATGCAATGTTTTGTTCTGTTTTTTTGTTAAACAAAAAAAAATATATATATATATACTGCAGAATTATCCCCATGCTCAATTGCTACTTGGCAAACCCTAAACTTATTAATATTTGCATAAACATATCAAGGTGCTTTACAAATGAACCTTCTATTTAATATTGTTTTCTACTAGTTTATCGAATACAAAAAAAAAAGCTAAACAGCCTTACAGGGCAGCAAATTATCTGGTATTTTTAATGCTAAAAGCCAGTTCTATTACACATTCACATGCATACCCCACAGTAATATGTAATTGTAAAATACTTGTGCATGTATATCCTGCTCTCTTTAGTTATTCTGGTAAAAATTGTGTATTTACTTCTGCTAGATGTCTAAAAATGTGGTGAAAAATAACTGATACAAGTATTTCATCCTGTAGTATATGAGAGAGAGAGAGAGAGAGAGAGAGAGAGAGAGAGAGAGAGAGAGAGAGAGAGAGAGAGAGAGAGAGAGAGAGAGAGAGAGAGAGAGAGAGAGAGAGAGAGAGAGAGAGAGAGAGAGAGAGAGAGAGAGAGAGAGAGAGAGAGTGAGAGAGGGGGGGGGGGGGGCAGTGTGTGTGAGTGAGAGTGACAGTGAGTGTAAATATAATAGAGAGAGAGATATAAAGTAGGAGATGGAGCAATGGAGCAGAAATGGATTGAAATTTTCATTTTAAATCCTCATGGACTTTCTTCCTTAACTTAGCAAAACATAACATCAACAACCCTCATCATACGTTCAATTCCTCATATCCACACCATTCTTCCTTTACCTCCCTTTTTTCAGCTTCAGAGCAATACAAGTACCATTTAAATTACTTTCTAGTCCCCTTTACTTACTCTAACACTCTCTGACACTTTCATCTATTGACAAGTGGCTTATCAACAGGTAACCAAGGCTTTGTTTTCGTATACCTGGAAGAGTAGCAGAAGTCATCTGAAACATTTCTCTCAATCACTGCAAGGAACCTTTATTGTTTTGAGAAGAAAAAAATGATGGCACAGGTCTGAACAGAACATCACCCAAACTATTAGAAACACTTGACTTGCTTAAATTCACTTTATTAGCACACTTGATGTATTCCACATACTTTATATCAAACATGGGGCAGTTTTAATTTGACAATTGCTTTCTGTTAAGTTCCAAGTGAATATGGCAAAATTCATTACCAAATGACACGGCCCAAACTCTTTCAAAACTTTTCATGTTAACGTATCTACTTTTTGGACATCAATTATTTATCATAGTCTTACAGTTGACACCCCTTTTTATGTATTCTTATACTTTTACTATACAGAATTACATCTTACTAGATGTTTACACCTATCGCATAAACTTTCCTCAAGTGAAATTGGGTAATTTTCAAAATCCATTTCAGTGAAAAGCAAAAATCTTACCAACACAAATATCTGGTATTAAGAATAACTGTTTGAGCTTGTGTAACAAATATTACATCTTTAAATTACTGATGGTGGAATTGAGATTTACAATACTTCTCCAACGTCCCATTATGTTTATTCAAAATATTTGTCATTAAAAAATAAAAATGAAAAGTCAAGTATGTTTTATAGGAAATAGGAGAATCAAAATTTCAAACCTGAAGCATCCAATTTTACCTATGCAAAGACAGTCTACACTGTGGAATAAATATTCTACACAATATTACTGAAATGTAGGATTCAGTGTCTTAAATTATGTAAATAGAAATACTTCACAAGAATAGTTCCTCCAACAAAGATCAAAAACTCTCACAGCACCTGTCCATCTTTGCAACAAACATTTCTTCCCTTTTCCATAGCAATAATCCAACATTAATTTCTCATGGTATCTAAAGCAATTTCACTAGTAATTCCCTGAATGTTTCCAATGAAAAGCTTCTCACTCTCAAAGTGGGTTTAACCCTATGACAACGGTGCGTCATACCCGTGTGACACAGCTAAATTCCCAATGCCGGGGCGTCATGCCAGTGTGACGTTTCCAATGCAATATCGCAATGGCCTGGCGTAGGGGTTTTCGCTTAACGCATGCCCCGTCGGGAAAGGGTTAATAACAGGGGGAAGTCTATGCCTCTTCCTTGCCTCACCTCCTCATTGCCTGTTGCAAAAAACAACCCAGTGAATGTGATACTGATAATATCTAAATTTTCATCATTTTTATTTTATATTTGTTGG
>NW_028234432.1:21986595-21994095 GCF_977035675.1 Penaeus japonicus | reverse complement strand
GATGGCATTTGTTCATAGAAAGTTTGGGAAGATTTGTCCTGAGGAAGATATGTACTACGTTCTAAGCTATAATAAGAAACATATATTTCTGATAGTACAGAAAATAAGTGCAACATCAAATTTATACAAAGAAGAATGAACAATGAATATGACTGGCATAAGTGCAATGATCACATATTCAGGCCATAATACACTCCCCTTGTCACTCAATACCAATTGCTCCTTTTCTATATGCAGGAGTTATAAATTGATTTTAACTTATTCTATTTTGCTTCAAAATATCAATGTTACTAAACAATAAATACAAGAGCGTTCTCTTTGTTTCAATTCATCCTAGATGTATCTCAGTTTCCCATTCTTGGATAAGACCAAATGATTTCTATCATTACTACTGTATAAAAAAAATATATATATAAATCCTTGTAAACTGCCACATTAATTGGGGTTTTATTTGACCTACTTACCTTAAATATAAACTGCCTACATCTCTGGCTTATGTGTTGAGAAGCAAATATGTCTTTACCTGTCTCCCTCAATTCCTATGACATTATTTCTACTATAGCTGGCCTAATAGTACCGACAGATTGATGAAAGGTCATAATAAAAACAGCTACATTTCAAAGTGACGACATTGCATCGCACATGACTAGTACAGTAGCCATGGCATATGGCAAGACCAAAGTAAGACCACTTGCTATAACATACCAGTACAGTACATAGCGAGTAGTATAGACTTTAATGAAACTTATGACCCGTTTACTAAGATTGTGGTGGTTTCTTTACAGGATAGGTGAAAGCTTGGAAGCCACAGCATTTACACAATT
Source organism: Penaeus japonicus (assembly GCF_977035675.1). Lineage (NCBI taxonomy): Eukaryota > Metazoa > Arthropoda > Malacostraca > Decapoda > Penaeidae > Penaeus > Penaeus japonicus. The sequence continues at coordinate 21,993,271 of NW_028234432.1, read as the reverse complement.
TAAAAGAGTAAACTGATCAATTGTTCAAAATTGTGTTTGTATTATCAATGTTTCTAGTGTTTTCCAGTCTCTCACCTGAAGTCTTCACAACCTCTCTCCTACTATGGTGTAAGGTAGAAATATTAGTAACTGATCACTGTTTAAGCATCTGGACACTCGCACATGTATATAAAGAAAAAAAAGTCAAAATCTATTAAAAACTACAATAATAAGCTGTAGGAAAATCAGAATTTAATGCCTGATCATATATTTGTTAAATGGTAAAATCAGTAGCTAAAACCTAATGACTAAACAAAGCTTTCTAATAAGAAATTTGAAGGCAGTAACTTTTTTGAAAGGATGGAAACAATGATTTTATATAACTTTCAGAAATTTCATGCTCTGTTCCTAAAGGGAATGATAGAATGACCCAAAAAACATATATATATTACCCCCCTACTGCTCTTAAACTCAGATTGGCAGATTAATGAGAAATGATAAATTAAATTTGTTGTTACAAAGTGTTTTAAACCTTCATGGGGGGAGGGGGGGAGTAGTCCAACATATGAAATTCAAACATGTTCATACAAATTAGTGCCTTAGATGTCCTTCATCTTTCCTAACAATGGGTGCAACTTCTTATTTTAATATATATATCATTCTCTTTGTTCATAACTTCCTGATTCATCAAGTTTGCTAGCAACAACAGGTGACAGGAATTAACTGTCAGGTGATTCAAATTGGTAATAAGACATCATGTCCTCAGCATACTTGTAAAAAAAAAAATATGGTGAGATAGAAATTTGTAGTTATAATCAAATTAATCCATGGTAGATGTACATATCCAAACTTATTTGATTGATTAATAACATATCTCCATATTCCCAGCCTTGATGTAAGTGCAGCAGCAGTTATGAATGAGCCCAAAAATCACAATACAGGTTATATGATTTCCTTTCAATTTGTACCTTCTTCTGGATTTTGACATCTGAATTTACATCTTCAGAACTACATGAAAAGCATGCAAATGAAAACCCTAATTATGCCTTATGTTATGTGGAGCTATGAATTCTAATTGTAGCTTTCTAATATTTGTCATACTGAACCTTGTAAAGAAAGATTCTTGCCAATGTATGGTAAGTAATGTTTGGAATGATCATCACCATAATCTCTTGTGTACCAGCTAAATTATATTTTGATAATTAATTGATAGTTAAAAGCCAAACCTTATATAGTAAACAGCAATAATAATCTGTTCTTTGCTCTAGGCCATAGTGGTTGTTTCTGATAACCAATTCTGAAAAGACAAACTTAACGTAACATATATATGTGGTACTTGTTACAAAGCTTCCCCTTCTCTCTCACATAATCACATTACATGTTTTATTACATGTTCTCCTAATGTTGTGCACCAATCATTTAGATTGCTCTACATTTGAACTTCATCTCCTGTTTCTGTGCTTTCCTCACTTCCTCCTTTATCACACAAACAACAATAGCAAACAGGAATGGATTCAACAGCAATTCTTGGTGTACTCCAACTTGTACTACATGTGGCTCAGCAGCTAGTTTGTTCTGCAGTACTACCATTTCACTGTCCCTGTACATATCTCCTTTCAGTTAAACATACTGGTACTTCTCTGTGACCTTCTTCAACCCTTCTCTGCCTTGGTGAAAATATAATGCCTGCAATCCCTTTCTTTCATAAATCTAAATTGCTTTACATTGATGTAAACCTGAATCTCCCCCCATTCTCATGTATGGCGATTAGTGAGGTCCTTCACCATTCTGGCAACGCTTCCTCTCTCTCCTGGATTTTGCTGAAATGTTAAGGGAGGGAAATAAATCCCTGGTTACCCTAGTACTTCTACTTTCTTTCTTGCAATGTAATCAGGTCTCAATGCTTTGCCACTCCACATCTTGCTTAGAGCTCTTTTATGATCTCAGCTTATGTTCTCTCCTTCCTCTTCTTCTTCTAATCTCTCAGATGTTTCATTCATTAGCCTTCGGAAATACCCATGCCATCCTCCCAAAATGGTCTCATCCTCAGCACCATTCTCCTCCTCGGTGATCGAATTTAGGGTAACTTTCCAAATAGCACTGCCTTACTAAATACCACAAAAGTGGTATTGATGGATTCCTCTCACTCTGTACTATCCATATTTAGTCAACTTTACCCACAATTCCATCCCTATGCCCCATAATCTGGGTCCAGATAGTAAGAGAGGGTATGAGGTAGATCAGGGAAATTGCAGGGTAAAATATAAATTCAGATCACATTTCATATGCAAAATCACAATCCAATTACCTACCTAACTTCGCCTAGTTTTGAAGTTAGACCTAGCCACGGGGGGCTTCACTCCCCCCTGGACCCCCTTTTTTAAGGCACTTCATGCTACTTTGGGGTATATTTCATATGCAAAATCTTAACCCAATTACCTACCTCACTTTGCCTAGTTTTGAAGTTAGCCCTAGACAAGGGGGGCTACGTCCCCCTCTGGACCCTTCCTATCCAGGGTACTTCATAATACTTATGATATGTAATTAGTTCTGTGGATAATGATGCCGTGACCAATATTCCCCATTGTAAACAATGAGGAATATTGCGCCATCTATTGAGAGAACATAACAGTGTATGTAGGTAATTCATTGAGGGTTTCCAGTACACAGCTCATCATTAGCCGTAAATACATAAACAAAACCATGTTTGAATTTCAGGGCAAGGATGGTGGTTATCAAAGTATTTTGCAAAAGGTATATTGCACGAAGTGCCCTGAATGGGGTGGGGGGTCCAGGGGGGGAAAGCCCTCCTTGGCTAGGGCTAACTTTAAAACTAGGCAAAGTTAGGTAGGTAACTGGGTTAAGACTTTGCATACAACATATGCCCCGAAGTAGCATGAGGTAGTACAAAGTGCCTTAAAAAAGGGGGACCCAGATAGTGGGGTACAGCAGTGGAATCACGCATTATATCCACCATATATGAATAATAGAGGTTGAGAGGAATCCTTCAATACCACTTTTGTGATATTTAGTAATGCAGCATTATTTGGAAAATTTACCAAACTTAGTTATATCCTTACAGTCTTTCCTTCACCATCCTAATTACCAGATTCTGGCCATCTAGTGTGTCCAACCCATCATAATTGCTGGAAATGTGTTAACATACACACAAGAAAAATGTACTCTTTCAGAAGTCACTACAGGTATCTCTTAAATCATTTACCAGAGAATCAAGCAGGCACATCTTTTAAACCATGACCTCAAAACTACAATACAATAATAATGATAGTAATAATAATAATAATAAAACATACTCGTAATAATCATATCTAAAACAAAAATTGCAGATTAATAATAATGCCAGATTTTCAAACATCTAAACGACATGATCTCAAATGAAACATAAAATAAGTGCATCAAAGACAAGCCAGATAAAAACTATTTTTAAAAAATAATTCGTAAAATTACCTGCAAAGTGTATACAGATCAACAGCGTACAGCCACGAAAATATTCTCAACAAGACATCTTCAGGGAGGTCTAACAAGGTAACATTGGACATCTTAATGCACCTACACTCATATTTCCCTCTACAACAACTTAGTCAATGCTATCCTTCACAAATCGGATTCATAAACCGAAAAAAGACACAAAGAAGAGGATCAAACGGCTTTCTTTCTCGAGTTCTCCGCACGAAGGTAAACACTGAGAGGTCGCTGGGTCAAGCTTTGTTGGGGGAGAGTTCGGGAAATTAAATATGTTAGTTTATGTTATCTTATTGGTGTTCTTTCCTTTATTCTTATTATTGCTATTATGATAATAATTTTGATGATGATGATTATTGTCATTATCATCATTGTTATTATCAATATGATTTTTATCATCATTGTTATCATTAATATTTTCATTATTACAATATCATTATTACGGTTATTGTTATTATTATTGTGGGGTGGTGTAACATCATCATTGTTATTATTATCATATTTATTATTATTATGTTTTGATTACCATTATCAATATTATCATTATCATTATTATTATTATTACCATTATCAATATTATCATTATTATCCATATCCTTATCATTATTGTCAATATTATTATTAATATTATCACTGTCATTATCATTATTATTATAATTGTTATCATTATCATTATCATCATTCCTAGCATTATTATTTAATCAATGTCACTATCATTTCTTTTATCATCATTTTCATTACTACTCTTAGTATCATTATCATAATTATCCTCATCATTATCAGTACCATCGTGTTTATGCCTTTTGTTATTATAATTGTTACTAGTATATATATATTTTTTTTTCTTATTATTAATATTATTATTACTGTCATTGGTATCTGTTGGTTTATTCGTATTATCCTTTTCTTTGTTACTCTTATCATCATTATCATTTATGTTGTTAGTATCATTAATATTATTATTTTTATCATTCTTATTATTGTTATCATTAATATTATCATCATTATCATTCTTATTGTTATTGTTATTAGTATCACTTTAATCATCATTATCATTATCATCATTATTGTCATTGTTCTTGTCATTATCATTATTGTTGCTGTTGTCCTCATCATTATCGTTATCATTATTATTGTTACTATTACCATTGCCAATACTATATCATTATTTTTACGATTGCTAAGAAATTAATTGTCAGTATCATTATCTTTATTGTTTTTGCTATTATTTTGATTATCATTATAGTTATTATCATTATAATAATCATTATCATCGCTATCATTATCACTTTTACAATCATAATTATTAATTATCATCTTCACTATTACTGTTATCATCGTTATTATTATTGTCATTATAATGTTTTTACTATTATCACTATTGCTATTATTACCATCATTATTGTCATCTTTATTAATCTTATCATCATTATTATTACTATTATTATTATCATTACATCATCATTACCATACATTATTATCAATATTATCATAGCATTATCGTTCTCATTATCATTACCATTATCATTAACATTATCTTGATCTTTCTCATCATCAACATTGTCATTATCATTATTACTATTACTAACATTTTCATCATTATTTTACTTATCACTATTACTAAAATGTTTATCGTCATTATCAATATTATCATAGTTATTGTTATCATCATCATTATTGTTATCATTATAATTGCTTTTGTTGCTATTATCGGTATTATCATATTCATTTTTTTTTTATCTCACTTAGTAGGAATCATTATAGGAATCATTATCACCATTACTATTATCATTAGTTATTGTTGTCATTATTTTTACCATTTCCATTATACTTAATCTTATCCTTATTATTATTATCGTTATCATTATCATTACCATTATTCCTATTTTTATTATTTTCTATTTTAGTTGTTGTTAAAATAATTATTATCGTTATCATTTCCTATTATTGTTAATACTATTATCATTATTACTATGATTGTTATTATCATTATTACTATTATCATAATCAATAATACCATTATCATTATTATATGTTTGTTATCATTATTATCAGCAATAGTAACAACAGTAGTATTCTCAAAATTGCAAGTTTTCAAAATGTTTTTCATCATTATCATCATTATGATAATCACAATCATCTTTCTCAGCATCATCATTATCGTAGTAGCCATTTTATTTATTGCTATTACCATTATAATTATTTTAAGTATCATCAATACTATTATTCTCTTACTATCAACATGAGCAGTGGCGGTGTTACCACTGTCATTATCATCATCCTTATCATAAGTATAATTTCGATCATCATTATCATTACCATTCTTGTTGCTGCTGTTAGTATCATTGTTATAATCTCCAGTATTATATTGTTATCACCATCATCAGCATTATCATTATAATTGTTTTTATCATGATTGGTATTATTGTTATCGTTATCTTTATTATCATCATTCTCATCATCATCATTGTCACCATATTTCGTTATCGTTATTACTGATGATATCAATGCTCATAATGATAGTAGAAGCAAAGATGATTATGATGATAAGAATGATAATAATAATACTGAAAATTATAATGACGTGAGTAGTAATGATATAATTGATAGAAATGATGATTATCATGAAAAGATGATTGTGATGAAAAAAAAAAAAAAATGACGGTGATGATTATGGAGTCTCACAAGATGAGTGTTGATTTGGACTTGTAAACGAAATAGTATGTTATGATATTAAGTTTTGTATCATGGAAGATAAACATGAAAGACATTGTCTTGTGTCTAGATAAGAACACTCGGTAGATTTTTTTTCTGATTCTGGTAACAATTTCTAGAATGAAGAAGAGCTATAGATATGCGTCTGATTCAAGTTATTATTTCATCTTTTTGAAATTGGCACAGCAGGTGGAACTTAACTATTCTGTAATAATTTTATGATTTTAGATCTGGTGAATCATGGATACTTTGCATGACGTTCATTCATGCTGTATCATTGATTTTTTTTTCGATATGGCGTCTTAAATGGTGACTCAAGGAAATTGGTTACTTTGTGAAAACTATTTCAAAATTTCATATCTATCACTGGCAATGAAGTAATAATCAAACTACTTTTCAAAGTCACGTTAATAACAGCTATGCCTCACGAAAATGTCAGTATTTTCAAACATAAAGTCTTTAAATGTCTATATGATAAAAAAGTAAACCAGTATAATAG
>NW_028234432.1:21954095-21981595 GCF_977035675.1 Penaeus japonicus | reverse complement strand
TTATATATGTATATATATATATATATATGTATATATATGTATATATATGTATATATATTATATATATATATAAATATATATATACATATATGTATATATATATGTATATATACATATATTAATATACTGTATATATATATATATATATATATATATATATATATATATATATATATATATGTATACATGCATACACACACACACACATATATATATGTATATACATATATATATATATACACACATATATATATATATATATACATATACATATATATATATAATATATATATATATATATATATACTATAATATATATATATATATATATATATATACATATATAATATATATATATATATATATATATATATATATATACATACATACATATATATATATATATATATATATATATATATATATATATATATATATATATATATATATATATAGGTATATACATGTATATACATTATACATACACGCACACACACAATATGATCATGACTATTTGTATGATAAGAATGGCCAATATTTACTAACATCATTAATGTAAGCTTGCAAGGCTAAATGCCTTATGTGCGACATAATACAGGACAAACAAAAGGCCGTTTCCTCTAGGCGCACACAACTATCAAAATACAGACAAAGGCAGAGAAACATTCCATGAAAGGGTTGATACCTTACAGTGTATTTGCTACTTCTTGTCTTTCTTTGTTCTTACTTTGTTTTCTAAATAATGGGACCTAGTAATTGAGCAATTTGGTCCTTTCAACGGGTTAAATGGTCTCGTTACACATATGGGGAAGTGGATCGTACTAAAACAAATGATTTTGGGTGTTTGTTCTCCCAATTAATCCCTTTAAATTTCATTGCTGGTAATAACGCTTGTTTTCACAGTGGAATTTTGAGATTACCGGTAATGACATCATTTGTTGTAGTGAAAAAAGGGAAGTTCAAATGTACATATAAATTGGATATTGCTGAAACAAAAGGAGATAAAAGAAGCTATTCATGATTAATATTAATTATTTCAAACATTAGACTTCTTCTCATTCGGTTCTTCAACTGTATCTGCACAATCACCACACCCATTGCAAACTGTGGTGGATACATTCCTTTCCGTTTCCACGTTGAAAAGTATACAAATTACAAACGGCAAGCATACTTGGTGAGAAATGATAAGCCCATCGAAAGGTTTGTATGGGTCGGTATTCTTTTCTTCTTCAGAATCGGCATCTAATTACCTTGAAATATTGGTTATCAAGGTTCCTCGTCTAGATAAATATAATTCCTGATTTGGTGTTCCTTCTTATGGGTCAATTTAAAAAAAAAGTTCTGTTTCTTTAGATTTCATGTCTATAAGCACAGGAGCTTGTTGTTAATAGGTTACTGCGCCTCATAAAGATATAGAGTTTGATATGAAATCCCTCAATAAATGTCGTAATTATTTAAGTGTATGTTTCTCATGCCAGAATAAGGGAGATGTAAACCTTATTGATTCTGTCATGTATGATAGACGTTCACTCGTATCGTGAACGAAATGCAAGCTACAAAACCGTTTTGAAATCAAAAACGTTTAAAGACAACTGGTTTAGTTCACTGCATTCTGAATTAGCATGTGTCTCCCTCGTGTTCAGAGTTTCCTGTTTGACGTGACTTGTTGAGCTGATATTGCTGTCAAATACGACCTTGTTCTTTATTGATATATTCTTGCCTACTCACATACTATGACCTTTGCCTCGATATCAAACTAGGTTGTTCCTATAATATACATATCACCTACTTTGCCCTCTACAGTAAGTTTTGTTGGTGCTGAATATATCATTTGACGTGTTCATTGTGTCTTATATTTTTCCTGCCTTGGGTGTCTTCATTATGTGTCATTATGTTGATTATCTTTGATGAGCTTACTTGCTTTGAATGAGGATAACCTTAATAAAGTTGCAGGATGCAAATAATCAAATGAGCCATAATCAAACTTATTATATATGATTTAATAATGAAGTAGTCAAGGATAGTGGTCATGCATATCAATCTTCGAAGGTGCATCCTGTAATAAGCTCATTAAAATGCCCAACTCAATTACGCAAAATGCATAAATCAAATAAAGATAATAATGATGGCAATGAATGTAACAACGACGATAGATGATCATATCTCTATTGTAAAAATAACCAGATTGAAAGAAAAAAAGCCTACGTATCAACACCTACCTTCCCAGACAAAGCTTTAGCACTGACACAATGCAGAGTCAGTGTGTATTCATTCTTTGTTGATGGTGACGATGGCCTTGGCTGTTAATAAATAAATTTCAAATAAATGAATCAGTAGGTTAATCGTCAAAAAGTTACCAAAGGAGTGAGAATATCTTTCCCAAAGCAAATTCCGTGATGAGAATGATCTATTGGTAATTAAGAGTGGAATATTTCAAAAGAAATTATTGGAACACTAATAAAGAAAAGCGAATAACCAAAGGCATGTTAAACCCATACTTAGAAAGTTAAGAAATAACACTGAATTCAAATGTCGAAGAAAACAAATATCGCAGACACTGGCCAATTAATCCCAAATGGGTCATTCCGGAAAGGGGTCTTCTTTAAATGCCACAATAAGTTCGGACTTTGGTGAGTAGGGCTTTCGAGAAGGTGAGTAGGGATGGCAAATACCCCCTTCCAATTCTCTTTCTAGCCCACATCTAAAATATCTACTAATAATCATAATATGAAAATAAACACCTGTAGCCCCTAAATAATCGAACGTCACAAGTTTCGGTCCTCGTTCGCCAAATAAGGGAAGAAACTTGTGCACTTTGTAGACAATTACATTCATGGACCTGAGGTATGCAACAACTTCCAAAATCTAAGAAAAAGAGAGACCTGTACTCAAGCAGGTAAGTGTACAGTGTGAGGTACAATTCATCAATTAATAGGATTTTCCTGAGGCATTAATTTAGATGTCTATAATATCTTTGCTTCATTCATAAGAGGGCAAAGTGATTTAATCAGCAACAATTTTCTCCTGGCTTATTCCTTCTAAGTAGGATGGCCAGTGCAGAATTTTTGTATACACATTTTTTCCTGTATTTTATCAATCTAGAATAACAAGGTGCAGCAAACTGAGTAACATGATGGGATTGAATGAGTACAATGTAAGTAATAAGTTTCATTTATTTAAAAAAAGAAGTAAATATCTTCCTGTGCGCATCCCTTTATTTAAGGACACATTCCCATTCTGCCCCCCCTCCCTATATCCAGGCTTAGTACTGGCACGTAAATACTCTCTCTTCAAAGTCCGACTTGCAACAGATGAATTCCGTGATATCAATTTTTTATAACTCTTGCAAAATCTTGGCAAACAAATCTTTTACAAAAATTTACGTGAACATGTAAGGCAATGTTAATAAGACTGAATCATTATTAAACTTATATTTTTAAACTTGGAAATTATATATAAGCTGAAAAACAAATTTAGTTGAAACGGTATGAGAAAAAAGGAATGGAAATAAACGGTTTTCGCTGAAGTGATTACGTAGATTACAGTTAAAGGATGTTTGGTAATCGAGTCTTAATAACAGGTAATGCCTTTTAATTTACATTGAATGTCAATCGGCTTGGGGTATTTGGGTGTTGCTTTCATTACACTTCATCTATTACTTGAAAGCACTGCCTTCAGATTGAAAATTAAAGGGCAGTGGTTTTAATACATATCGTAATTAACATCTTCGGTTATCTAGTCTTAGGGTACAATTGGTATTTCCAGTCAATATGACATGACAGTTCATATATAATTGTTTCGTTCTCATCAATATATTTATCAATATTGGAAGCTAGTCTGAGATATGGGTTATGATTAAGATAATAATGACCAATATCAAGAATAAAACACATAACCTACAGATATAAACAGGATTTTTAACTGGGGAAGTAGGAGGGGGGGGGGTGTCATAATTTTTCACAACGAACATTATCAGTTTTCACAAGATTGAAATATAGAGTGGCATAAGACTAAGAAACTAAACAGGATTGATCGGCCCAGGATGTAAAGTATCATATTTATTTCTGTATATATTTGATAATTGATTTCTTTCTCATTATAAGGACGAGGTGGCCGAGTGGTTAAGGCGTTGGACTGCTAATCCAATAGGGTCTCCCTGCGTGGGTTCGAATCCCATCCTCGTCGGACTCATGATTTTTTCCAAGAAATTCCAGTACTGAAAGCACTCGCTTCATATACGTTACCTGCCACTGAAATTGCAACTGAAACTTCCGATTGTTGAACGTACTCTTGTACCAATGTAAATGTTCGCAAACACGCAAGCAAATAAATAAACAAACAAACACACATGCACGGACACGCACACATTTATAAGTACGTACGTGCGTATGCGTGTGCGTGCGTGCGCGTGTGTGTGTGTGTGTGTGTGTGTGTGTGTGTGTGTGTGTGTGTGTGTGTGTGTGTGTGTGTGTGTGTGTGTGTGTGTGTGTGTGTGTGTGTGTGTGTGTGTGTGTACATGTGCATGTGTGTGTGTGTACATGTGTATATATGTGTATATATATAAACATGTATATATATGAAAAAAACAAAACAAAAAAACACAGTAACATGCACATAACAGAATTAATAACACTGCCACTAAAAGAAAGGAAAAACTTGCGACGTTTCGAACTTTTTCATGAAAGTTCCTCTTCAGGCGAAAGCAATCCAAAAAATGAAATCATTTTTTGGATTGCTTTCGCCTGAAGAGGAACTTTCATGAAAAAGTTCGAAACGTCGCAAAGTTTTTCCTTTCTTTTAGTGGCAGTGTTATTAATAATGTATATATATATGCATATATGCATATATATACATATATATGTACATATATATGTATATATATGTATATATACATATATGTATATATATGTATATATATATGTACTTATACATATATGTATATATACATATATATGTATATACACATATATATATATATATGCATATACACATATATATATGTATATACACATATATACTGTATGTATATTATGTATTTACACATAGCTATGTATATACACATATATATGTATATACATATAAATGTATATATACATATATGTGTATACATACATATACGTATATATACATATATATGTATATATAGATATATATGTATACACACATATATATATATATATACATATACATACACATACATACATACACACACATATACGTATATATACATATATATGTATGTATACACACATATATGCATACATACATACACATATGCGCACACACACATTTATTTATTGTGTGTGTATGCTTGATTGTGTGTGTGTGACAGAAAGGCAACCATACAGGCAGATAGTGAGGTGGACACAGGAGAAACGCAAAAAAAAAAAAAAAAAAAAAAAAAAAAAAGAGGAGGAGAGAGACAATTGAGACGTGTTAATTACTATTGCGTCGTGAGGGTATTCAGTCTCATTTATACTTTTCTTTACTATTGTTGCAATGAATTTCGAAGGGTAACTTTTAACGTGTTCGAAACGTTGCGACCTATATTTCCTTCATATTGTGACTATCATTTTTTACATTGACATGCATATCATTCACCTTACACATTGTGTTGGTTTTTTTTTTAATTAATTTATTTTTTTTTAAATCAGATGACCTTTGCAAATAGCCAGCAGTTGAATTACATATTAGTGAGTAAACACTTAGTTCTTAAGGATTTTAGCAGCGTTTCAGGGGTTGGATTCATTCACATACGATTGCAAGGCATTGACCGGCGGTCCCTCATCAGCACGTTTACCAGTAATGGTAAAGTGGGATTCGCAAAGCGATAGCAAGTCGCCTGGTAAATCGACTTTGCGAGCGCTTCACATGATTCTTTATGCCCCATGACATGTAAACAAAGCCTGATCCAGCAGCGAAATTTCCATGTTTCAAGAAATGATAAAGATTTCTGTGTAAAATTACTATAAATATTCATTTCCTAGAAAGCATACTCTGTTTCATGATCTTATGGATCGTATATAATCTAATGGTTTAAAAAAAACATACTATTTTTCTTTTTCTTTTTTACAGATTGTAGTCCAAAGATAAACAATGGCTCCACGCAATGGAGGTGTTATTTGCATCAGCGTTTTCCAAAAAGAAATCTCATTCAAACTTCAAATGAATAAGATTATGAATAATTGTATATAAACTATTGCAAACACAAAAATAAACAAACAGTGTGGTGCAGTTTGTACTTTCTTCAATATAAATATAATATGATACAGATCAAAAAGTGCAATTTATGAAATAAAAAAGAAAAAAATTATAAACATAAATTGGTTTATCATTATTATCTATGTTCTTTAAAGACTTCCCTGGCTATTTATCAGTCCAAACCAACCAGTTCATTATTTATGGAGCTTGTATTTTTCCAGAGGTTCGATAGGCGTGAAGGCCACTTCAATATTTATTGTCCTTTTCCAGAGTTCGATAGGCGAGGTTGCTGCTTCAATCGTTTATTGTACTCTAACGTATGAATCGCTAATTTCTGAGTCAAATAACATTTATGTATCTATATATTTACTTTTTTCAACTGCCATAGAAATAAGATATGTTTGAATTCGTCAAATTATTAATTCTATGTTTTATTTTAAATGTTATTGTAGGTCTATGACTTTCTGCATGTTTACCCCAGGCTGCGTAAATGTCATTCTCACTTATTTGCTGTGAATTTCCTTTATTTTTGTCATGATCTTATGAAAATGAACAGTTGCCATTATTCTGATCACAGGTGTACATGCAAACTAAAGTGTCGCCTTAAGTGTTGAATTGTTGCTGATTTAAAGCCTGAGGAGAGAGTCGTCGCTGTAGTTGCCAGTGAACATACCAGTGCTGCCACCATTGGTAAATTTAACATTGTATCTACGATGGTAAGTTGTTTGTAAATACCAGTGCAGTCTGTTTACAATCATAATTGTAGTTACCAGCGTATTTATCATGGTAAGTGCGTTGATGAATCCAGCCCCTGAGCTGTATATGAGAAGTTTTTTTTTCTTCATATGCAGTACATAATTCTATGATTCTACGAAAGAGTCATAACCATATATATGTATATATATACATACACATATACATATACATATACATACACACACATACACACGGTATACTTGATTTTTTACGTATATTTGTACGTTTGTATTGTTCAGTAGCGCACGCCGGAAACTGACATTTTGGAAGATTTTTAACGCCGGTTCGTGGAGCCAAAGATACGTTCTTGAGGCAAGAAGTCGACGAGGATGGGATTCGAACCCACGCAGGGAGACCCTATTGGATTAGCAGTCCAACGCCTTAACCACTCGGCCACCTCGTCACATGTGCAAGAAAATTTATGAATGAAAATTATTAATTAATCTGCGTTGATCACGTGCGGTGGTTTCCTAGTCTGCTCGTAAAGATATCGCGTCGAAGATGATGTGCAAGCATCAGGTACTGACATAAAGGCAGATTGTTATTTGTCGTTTCACTGTTAATTTTTAAAGGTTAATTGACTATTCTTTTCTGGTATTTATTGGTCTAGAGGAGTCCCTAATTATATATTTTTTACCATATGTAACAAACATACACATATATTTTCATGGACTATTTTTTGAGTGAATTTAGATCTAACATTAATATTATTCTTCGAAATTTTACTTGCCCATATATAGATAAAAAAGTCAAACTAATTGGGGGAGTATGACGTCACTAATTAACCATTTTAGTTAACAAAATGATTGTGCAACTGGATATCTCAGCTTCTGATTAATATGCTTGCATTGTAATGCAAGATTGCATTCAAACTGTATGTACTTCATATGCTCTATTTCCATACATATCACACGCAAAATGTGCAATGCACATTTCAGAGAAAGGAAATCCATTTGTAAATTTAAAAAAGGAAGTCGAAAAAGATACTCTATGTATTTCACGTGTTTCGAATCATGCCTCTATCATAACGAGTCTTATTCATAACTTTTCGTACATTTGTCACAATGAACGTTGTTTTTTTATGTACTGAATATCGACACATTCGCTGTTCCAGTTGACGTCACGCACACAGCTCACAAAGACAAGGAAAAACCCGAAACAGCCTTCATTACCGTTACAAGACCTGTTTCAACATTACATCAGTGAAGGCAACGTCAGACGTCACTCAGGGTGAACAGTTTTATGAACAGTGTCTTTACATCTACTACAACCTCTTCTAGATGTTCAAGATGTTCACTGGATGTATCAATGCGTAGTCGAATTCTTGTCAAACGTACATTTTACGTATCAATACTGATAACCACAAAACCAAAAATTATTGGAAATAACATATCACAATTTGTTGCAAGCGTTGCGGAAGAAGTGGTCATGCCTCTATGGCAAGATTTCGACTCCTACACTGATAGATATTGTGTGACTAAAGGTGCATATAATAAACATCTGAAAGTTGCTGTAATATATTGAAATATATATTCTATCAAATCGTACATTGCTACTGTTAGTACCTTATAGTTTTGACTCCATGATCTGTTTCTTTTGTAATAACCCCATATGTGTCTGACTTCTAGAATATTATACTAAAAACAGGATACAAAAACAAAAACGATTTCTTATTGTATGTGAATTAAATATAGAGTGAAATAATGATCCTCCTTACTGGTTATCCCCCCCCCTCTCCCATCCCGTCTACAAGTCACTCTTAACTCGTGAGAGATAATTCTGAAACAGTTTGGTGTTGGTAAAACATAAATAACTGATATCAATTATAATGACAAACAGGACTAACAGCACAGCTGAATAACAATCGTTTATGTTATTGTAAGTGTGATTACGACTTCCTTTTCGCCATCACTGGACGGAGATATGATTAGGCTGAAGAATGTCTCTCTCTTTTTAAAGTAAATTTCAAAGAATATTACTAATGTTAGATCAAAATTCATTCTCGGTAAGAAAAAAAAAAAAAAAAGTCCATGAAAACATACATGTACTTGCTTGATATGTATGTTTGTTACAAATAGTAAAATTTATATAATTAGGGACTGTCTTCTAAACCAATAAATAACGGAAAAGAATACAAATAAACAGTGAAACGACAAATAACAATCTGCCTTTATGTCAGTACCTGATACTTGCACATCTCATCTTCGACGCGATATCTTTACGAGCAGACTAGGAAACCATCGCACGTGGTCAAACCGGATTAATAAATGATTTTCATTCATATCTTCCTTTTCATATGTGACGAGGTGGCCGAGTGGTTAAGGCGTTGGACTGCTAATCCAATAGGGTCTCCCTGCGTGGGTTCGAATCCCATCCTCGTCGACTTCTTGCCTCAAGAACGTATCTTTGGCTCCACGAACCAGCGTTAAAAATCTTCCAATATGTCAGTTTCCAGCGTGCGCTATTGAATAATACAAACGTACAAATATGCATAAGTATACCGTGTGTGTCTATGGGTATGTAGTTATAGTTGTAGATGTAGATATATGTTTATGACTCGTTCGTTGAATCATAGGATTATGTACTGCATATGAAGAAAAAAACACATGTGAAAACTTTTCATATACAGTTCAGGGGCTGGATTCATCAACTCACTTACCATGATAAATACGCTGGTAACTACAATTGTAGTTAGCATTGTAAACAGACTTCACTGGTATTTACGAACTTACCATCGTAGATACGATGTTAAATTTACCAGTGGTGGCAGCACTGGTATGTCCACTGGCAACTACAGCGACGATTCTCTCCTCAGGCTTTAAATCAGCAAAAAAATCAACACTTAAGGCGACATTTTAGTTTGCATGTACACCTATGATCAGAATTATGGCAACTGTTCATTTTCATATGATCATGACAAAAATAAAGAAAATTCATAGGAAATAAGCGAGAATGACAGTTATGCAGCCTATGGTTAACATGCAGAAAGTTATAGGCCTACAATAACATTTACAATAATACATAGAATTAATTATTTGACGAATTCAAACATATCTTATTTCTATGACAGTTGAAAAACAGTAAATATATGAATGTTATTTGATTCAGAAATTAGCGCTTCATACGTTAGAGTACAATAAACGATTGAAGCAGCAACCTCGCCTATCGAACTCTGGAAAAGGACAATAAATATTGAAGTGGCCTTCACGCTTATCGAAACCTCTGGAAAAATACAAGCTCCACAAATAATGAGCTGGATAGTTTGGACTGACAAATAGCCAGGGAGGTCTTTAAATTTAAGAACATACATAATAATCAAAACAATTTGTTTATATTTTTTTTCTTTTATAAATTGCACTTCTTTATCTATGTCATACTATATCAATATTAAAGAAAGTACAAACTGCACCTCACCGTTTGTTTATTTTTGGGTTTACATTAATTCATATACAATTATTCATAATCTTAATCATTTGCAGTCTGAATGAGATTTCTTTTTGGAAAACGCTGATACAAATAACACCTCCATTGCGTGGAGCCATTGTTTATCTTTTGACTGCAATCTATAAAAAGGAAAAGGAAAAATAGCATGTTTTTTTTTTTAAACCATTAGATTATATACGATCCTCAAGATCATGAAACAGAATATGCTTTCTAGGAAATGAATATATATAGTAATTTTACACAGAAATATTATCATTTCTTTCTTGAAACGAAAATCTCGCTGCTGGATCAGGCTTTGTTTACATGTCACGGGATCATGGGGCCTAAAGAATCATGTGAAGCGCTCGCAAAGTCGATTTACCAGGTGGCTTGCTATCGCTTTGCGAATCCCACTTTACCATTACTGGTAAACGTGCTGATAAGTGATATGCATGTCAATGTAAAAAATGATAGTCACAATATGAAGGAAATATAGGTCGCAACGTTTCGAACACGTTAAAAGTTACCCTTCGAAGTTCATTGCAACAATAGTAAAGAAAAGTATAAGTGAGACTAAATACCCTCACGATGCAATAGTAATTGACACGTCTCGCCTGTCTTTCTACTCCTCTTTTCTTTTGCGTTCCTCCTATGTCCACCTCACTATCTGAGGTGTGTGTATGTATGTATGCATGCATGTATGTATGTACATACACACACATAAATATATCATATAGATATATTATATATTATTTATAGACATATATATTTATATATATATTATATATATATATTATATATATAAACATATATACATATATATATACACATACATATGTATGTATGTATATTTCAATTTATATATATAATACATATATATAATGTATGTATGTATGTATATATATATATATATATAGATACATATATATATAAATATATATATATATATATATATATATATATATATATATATATATATATATATATACTGCTCGCCATCATTGTTAATATTAGAAAATGGAGCAAAGGAGCTACCGAAAACATAGAAACTAGCACGTGTTATGCATTATATAAGAGCAAGCAAAACCCACTGAACTATAGACCCGTTTCGTGCCGAAGGATCCGCAGGGACATCGAAAACTTCTTCATGTGGAGTTCTTTGGAGAGAGAGAGAGAGAGAGAGAGAGAGAGAGAGAGAGAGAGAGAGAGAGAGAGAGAGAGAGAGAGAGAGAGAGAGAGAGAGAAAATGGAATTCAAGACCAGTCAATGCATATAGTCAATTTGTATCAGTATTGATACGTAAAATCTACGTTTGACAAGAATTCGACTACGCATTGTTACATTCAGTGAATAAACTGAACATCTAGAAAAGGCTGTGGTAGATGCAAAGACACTGTTCACGAAACCGTTCACCCTGAGTGACGTCTGACGTTGCCTTCTCTTGATGTAATGTTGAAACAGGTCTACTAACGGTAATGAAGGCTGTTGCGGGGTTTTCCTTGTTTTTATGACCTGTATGTGTGACGTCAACTGGAATAGCGAATGTGCCGATATTAAGTACATGGAAAAACGTTCATTGTGACAAATGTGCGAAAAGTTATAAGAATCGTTCTGATAAAGATACGATTCAAAACGCGTGAAATGCATGCAGTATTTTTCCGACTTCTTAAAAAAAATAAAATTGGATTTCCTTTCTTTGCAAATGCATTACACATTTTGCGAATAGTATATATAAAAATAGAACATATGAAGTACGCACAATTCGAATGCAATATGATATTACAATGCAAGTGTACTAATCAGAAGCTGAGAGATCTAATTGCAATAATTTTGTCAACTGAAATGGTTGATTAGTGATGTCATACTCCCCTAATCAGTCTGACCTTTTATCTATTTATGGACAAATAAAATTTACTAATGTTAGACCTAAATTCACTCTGTAAAAAAAATAACCTATTTGAAACGATAAATAACATAATCTGTCAACATGTCGGTACCTGACACCACCGCACTTGGTCAACGCGGATTAATAACTTTCATTTATGACTTGCATTACATGTGTGACGAGGTGGCCGAGTGGTTAAGGCGTTGGACTGCTAATCCAATAGGGTCTCCCTGCGTGGGTTCGAATCCCATCCTCGTCGACTTCTTGCTTCAAGAACGTATCTTTGGCTCCACGAACCAGCGTTAAAAATCTTCCAATATGTCAGTTTCCAGCGTGCGCTATTGAATAATACAAACGTACAAATATGCATAAGTATACCGTGTGTGTCTATGTGTATGTAGTTATAGTTGTAGATGTAGATATATGTTTATGACTCGTTTGTTGAATCATAGGATTATGTACTGCATATGAAGAAAAAAAACATGTGAAAACTTTTCATATACAGTTCAGGGGCTGGATTCATCAACGCACTTACCATGATAAATACGCTGGTAACTACAATTGTAGTTATCATTGTAAACAGACTTCACTGGTATTTACGAACTTACCATCGTAGATACGATGTTAAATTTACCAGTGGTGGCAGCACTGGTATGTCCACTGGCAACTACAGCGACGATTCTCTCCTCAGGCTTTAAATCAGCAAAAAAATCAACACTTAAGGCGACATTTTAGTTTGCATGTACACCTGTGATCAGAATAATGGCAACTGTTCATTTTCATATGATCATGACAAAATAAAGAAAATTCACAGCAAATAAGCGAGAATGACATTAATGCAGCCTATGGTTAACATGAAGAAAGTCATAGGCCTACAATAACATTTAAAATAATACAGAATTAATTATTTGACGAATTCAAACATATCTTATTTGTATGACAGTTGAAAAACAGTAAATTTATGAATGTTATTTGATTCAGAAATTAGCGCTTCATACGTTAGAGTACAATAAACAATTGAAGCAACCTCGCCTATCGAACTCTGGAAAAGGACAATAAATATTGAAGTGGCCTTCACGCCTATCGAACCTCTGGAAAAATACAAGCTCCATAAATAATGAGCTTGATGGTTTGGACTGACAAATAGCCAGGGAGGTCTTTAAAGAACACAGATGATAATCAAACCAATTTATGTTTATATTTTTTTCTTTTAGAAATTGTACTTCTTTATCTATATCATACTATATTAATATTAAAGAAAGTACAAACTGCACCTCACCGTTTGTTTATTTTTGGGTTTGCATTAATTTATTTACAATTATTCATAATCTTAATCATTTGAAGTCTGAATGGGATTTCTTTTTGGAAAACGTTGATACAAGTAACACCTCCATTGCGTGGAGCCATTGTTTATCTTTTGACTGCAATCTGTAAAAAAGAAAAAGAAAAATAGTATGTTTTTTTTAAAACCATTACATTATATACGACCCATAAGATCATGAAACAGAATATGCTTTCTAGGAAATGAATCTATATAGTAATTTTACACAGAAATATTATCATTTCTTTCTTGAAACATGAAAATCTCGCTGCTGGATCAGGCTTTGTTTACATGTCACGGGATCATGGGGCCTAAAGAATCATGTGAAGCGCTCGCAAAGTCGATTTACCAGGCGACTTGCTATCGCTTTGTGAATCCCACTTTACCATTACTGGTAAACGTGCTGATAACTGACCGCCGGTAAAGGCCTTGCAATCGTATGTGAATGAATCTAACCCTTGAAACGTTGCTAAAATCCTTAAGAACTAAGTGTTTATTCCTTAATATGGTGGCCATTTGCAAAGGTCATCTGATAAAAAAGAAAAAAAAAAAAAAAATCTACGAACGGACATAATGTGTAAGTTGAATGATATGCATGTCAATGTAAAAAATGATAGTCACAATATGAAGGAAATATAGGTCGCAACGTTTCGAACACGTTAAAAGTTACCCTTCGAAGTTCATAGCAACAATAGTAAAGAAAAGTATAAGTGAGACTAAATACCCTCACGATGCAATAGTAATTAACACGTCTCGCCTGTCTCTCTACTCCTCTTTTCTTTTGCGTTCCTCCTATGTCCACCTCACTATCTGAGGTGTGTGTGTATGTATGCATGCATGCATGTATGTATGTATGTACATACACACACATATATATCATATATATATATTATATATTACTTATATACATATATATATATTTATATATATATATTATATATATATATTATATATATATATATATATAAACATATATAAATATATATACATATATATATACACATACATATGTATGTATGTATATTTATATATGTATATACATACATATGTATGTATGTATGTATATATATATATATATATATATATATATATATATATATATATATATATATATATATATATATACTGCTCGCCATCATTGTTAATATTAGAAAATGGAGCAAAGGAGCTACCGAAAACATAGAAACTAGCACGTGTTATGCATTATATAAGAGCAAGCAAAACCCACTGAACTATAGACCCGTTTCGTGCCGAAGGATCCGCAGGGACATCGAAAACTTCTTCATGTGGAGTTCTTTGGAGAGAGAGAGAGAGAGAGAGAGAGAGAGAGAGAGAGAGAGAGAGAGAGAGAGAGAGAGAGAGAGAGAGAGAGAGAGAGAGAGAGAGAGAGAGAAAATGGAACTCAAGACCAGTCAATGCATATAGTCAATTTGTATCAGTATTGATACGTAAAATCTACGTTTGACAAGAATTCGACTACGCATTGTTACATTCAGTGAATAAACTGAACATCTAGAAAAGGCTGTGGTAGATGCAAAGACACTGTTCACGAAACCGTTCACCCTGAGTGACGTCTGACGTTGCCTTCACTTGATGTAATGTTGAAACAGGTCTACTAACGGTAATGAAGGCTGTTGCGGGGTTTTCCTTGTTTTTATGACCTGCATGTGTGACGTCAACTGGAATAGCGAATGTGCCGATATTAAGTACATGGAAAAACGTTCATTGTGACAAATGTGCGAAAAGTTATAAGAATCGTTCTGATAAAGATACGATTCAAAACGCGTGAAATGCATGCAGTATTTTTCCGACTTCTTAAAAAAAATAAAATTGGATTTCCTTTCTTTGAAAATGCATTACACATTTTGCAAATAGTATATATAAAAATAGAACATATGAAGTACGCACAATTCGAATGCAATATGATATTACAATGCAAGTGTACTAATCAGAAGCTGAGAGATCTAATTGCAATAATTTTGTCAACTGAAATGGTTGATTAGTGATGTCATACTCCCCTAATCAGTCTGACCTTTTATCTATTTATGGACAAATAAAATTTACTAATGTTAGACCTAAATTCACTCTGTAAAAAAAATAACCTATTTGAAACGATAAATAACATAATCTATCAACATGTCGGTACCTGACACCACCGCACTTGGGCAACGCGGATTAATAACTTTCATTCATGACTTGCATTACATGTGTGACGAGGTGGCCGAGTGGTTAAGGCGTTGGACTGCTAATCCAATAGGGTCTCCCTGCGTGGGTTCGAATCCCATCCTCGTCGACTTCTTGCCTCAAGAACGTATCTTTGGCTCCACGAACCAGCGTTAAAAATCTTCCAATATGTCAGTTTCCAGCGTGCGCTATTGAATAATACAAACGTACAAATATGCATAAGTATACCGTGTGTGTCTATGTGTATGTAGTTATAGTTGTAGATGTAGATATGTTTATGACTCGTTCGTTGAATCATAGGATTATGTACTGCATATGAAGAAAAAAAACATGTGAAAACTTTTCATATACAGTTCAGGGGCTGGATTCATCAACTCACTTACCATGATAAATACGCTGGTAACTACAATTGTAGTTAGCATTGTAAACAGACTTCACTGGTATTTACGAACTTACCATCGTAGATACGTTGTTAAATTTACCAGTGGTGGCAGCACTGGTATGTCCACTGGCAACTACAGCGACGATTCTCTCCTTAGGCTTTAAATCAGCAAAAAAATCAACACTTAAGGCGACATTTTAGTTTGCATGTACACCTGTGATCAGAATAATGGCAACTGTTAATTTTCATATGATCATGACAAAATAAAGAAAATTCACAGCAAATAAGTGAGAATGTCATTAATGCAGCCTATGGTTAACATGAAGAAAGTCATAGGCCTACTATAACATTTAAAATAATACATAGAATTAATTATTTGACGAATTCAAACATATCTTATTTCTATGACAGTTGAAAAACAGTAAATTTATAAATGTTATTTGATTCAGAAATTAGCGCTTCATACGTTAGAGTACAATAAACGATTGAAGCAGCAACCTCGCCTATTGAACTCTGGAAAAGGACAATAAATATTGAAGTGGCCTTCACGCCTATCGAACCTCTGGAAAAATACAAGCTCCATAAATAATGAGCTGGATGGTTTGGACTGACAAATAGCCAGGGAGGTCTTTAAAGAACACAGATGATAATCAAACCAATTTATGTTTATATTTTTTTTTTTTAGAAATTGTACTTCTTTACCTATATCATACTATATTAATATTAAAGAAAGTACAAACTGCACCTCACCGTTTGTTTATTTTTGGGTTTGCATTAATTTATTTACAATTATTCATAATCTTAATCATTTGAAGTCTGAATGGGATTTCTTTTTGGAAAACGTTGATACAAGTAACACCTCCATTGCGTGGAGCCATTGTTTATCTTTTGACTGCAATCTGTAAAAAAGAAAAAGAAAAATAGTATGTTTTTTTTTTTTTTTTTTTTTTAACCATTACATTATATACGACCCATAAGATCATGAAACAGAATATGCTTTCTAGGAAATGAATCTATATAGTAATTTTACACAGAAATATTATCATTTCGCTGCTGGATCAGGCTTTGTTTACATGTCACGGGATCATGGGGCCTAAAGAATCATGTGAAGCGCTCGCAAAGTCGATTTACCAGGCGACTTGCTATCGCTTTGTGAATCCCACTTTACCATTACTGGTAAACGTGCTGATAACTGACCGCCGGTAAAGGCCTTGCAATCGTATGTGAATGAATCCAACCCTTGAAACGTTGCTAAAATCCTTAAGAACTAAGTGTTTATTCCCTAATATGGTGGCCATTTGCAAAGGTCATCTGATAAAAAAGAAAAAAAAATCTACGAACGGACATAATGTGTAAGGTGAATGATATGCATGTCAATGTAAAAAATGATAGTCACAATATGAAGGAAATATAGGTCGCAACGTTTCGAACACGTTAAAAGTTACCCTTCGAAGTTCATTGCAACAATAGTAAAGAAAAGTATAAGTGAGACTGAATACCCTCACGATGCAATAGTAATTAACACGTCTCGCCTGTCTTTCTACTCCTCTTTTCTTTTGCGTTCCTCCTATGTCCACCTCACTATCTGAGGTGTGTGTGTATGTATGTATGCATGCATGTATGTATGTACATACACACACATATATATCATATATATATTATATATTATTTATATACATATATATATATATTTATATATATACATATATATATACACATACATATGTATGTATATTTATATATATACATACATATGTATGTATATATATATATATATATATATATATATATATATATATATACTGCTCGCCATCATTGTTAATATTAGAAAATGGAGCAAAGGAGCTACCGAAAACATAGAAACTAGCACGTGTTATGCATTATATAAGAGCATGCTAAACCCACTGAACTATAGACCCGTTTCGTGCCGAAGGATCCGCAGGGACATCGAAAACTTCTTCATGTGGAGTTCTTTGGAGAGAGAGAGAGAGAGAGAGAGGCCGAAGGAGAGAGAGAGAGAGAGAGAGAGAGAGAGAGAGAGAGAGAGAGAGCGAGCGAGAGAGAGAGAGAGCAAGAGAGAGAGAAAATGGAATTCAAGACCAGTCAATGCATATAGTCAATTTGTATCAGTATTGATACGTAAAATCTACGTTTGACAAGAATTCGACTACGTATTGTTACATTCAGTGAATAAACTGAACATCTAGAAAAGGCTGTGGTAGATGCAAAGACACTGTTCACGAAACCGTTCACCCTGAGTGACGTCTGACGTTGCCTTCACTTGATGTAATGTTGAAACAGGTCTACTAACGGTAATGAAGGCTGTTGCGGGGTTTTCCTTGTTTTTATGACCTGCATGTGTGACGTCAACTGGAATAGCGAATGTGCCGATATTAAGTACATGGAAAAATGTTCATTGTGACAAATGTGCGTAAAGTTATAAGAATCGTTCTGATAAAGATATGATTCAAAACGCGTGAAATGCATGCAGTATTTTATCGACTTCTTAAAAAAAATA
This sequence comes from Penaeus japonicus, assembly GCF_977035675.1. Classification (NCBI taxonomy): domain Eukaryota; kingdom Metazoa; phylum Arthropoda; class Malacostraca; order Decapoda; family Penaeidae; genus Penaeus; species Penaeus japonicus. The sequence continues at coordinate 21,962,925 of NW_028234432.1, read as the reverse complement.
AAATTGGATTTCCTTTCTTTGCAAATGCATTACACATTTTGCGAATAGTATATATAAAAATAGAACATATGAAGTACGCACAATTCGAATGCAATATGATATTACAATGCAAGTGTACTAATCAGAAGCTGAGAGATCTAATTGCAATAATTTTGTCAACTGAAATGGTTGATTAGTGATGTCATACTCCCCTAATCAGTCTGACCTTTTATCTAATTATGGACAAATAAAATTTACTAATGTTAGACCTAAATTCACTCTGTAAAAAAAATAACCTATTTGAAACGATAAATAACATAATCTGTCAACATGTCGGTACCTGACACCACCGCACTTGGTCAACGCGGATTAATAACTTTCATTCATGACTTGCATTACATGTGTTGACGAGGTGGCCGAGTGGTTAAGGCGTTGGACTGCTAATCCAATAGGGTCTCCCTGCGTGGGTTCGAATCCCATCCTCGTCGACTTCTTGCCTCAAGAACGTATCTTTGGCTCCACGAACCAGCGTTAAAAATCTTCCAATATGTCAGTTTCCAGCGTGCGCTATTGAATAATACAAACGTACAAATATGCATAAGTATACCGTGTGTGTCTAGGTGTATGTAGTTATAGTTGTAGATGTAAATATATGTTTATGACTCGTTTGTTGAATCATAGGATTATGTACTGCATATGAAGAAAAAAAACATGTGAAAACTTTTCATATACAGTTCAGGGGCTGGATTCATCAACTCACTTACCATGATAAATACGCTGGTAACTACAATTGTAGTTATCATTGTAAACAGACTTCACTGGTATTTACGAACTTACCATCGTAGATACGATGTTAAATTTACCAGTGGTGGCAGCACTGGTATGTCCACTGGCAACTACAGCGACGATTCTCTCCTCAGGCTTTAAATCTGCAAAAAAATCAACACAAGGCGACATTTTAGTTTGCATGTACACCTGTGATCAGAATAATGGCAACTGTTCATTTTCATATGATCATGACAAAATAAAGAAAATTCACAGCAAATAAGCGAGAATGACATTAATGCAGCCTATGGTTAACATGAAGAAAGTCATAGGCCTACAATAACATTTAAAATAATACATAGAATTAATTATTTGACGAATTCAAACATATCTTATTTCTATGACAGTTGAAAAACAGTAAATTTATGAATGTTATTTGATTCAGAAATTAGCGCTTCATACGTTAGAGTACAATAAACGATTGAAGCAGCAACCTCGCCTATCGAACTCTGGAAAAGGACAATAAATATTGAAGTGGCCTTCACGCCTATCGAACCTCTGGAAAAATACAAGCTCCATAAATAATGAGCTGGATGGTTTGGACTGACAAATAGCCAGGGAGGTCTTTAAAGAACACAGATGATAATCAAACCAATTTATGTTTATATTTTTTTCTTTTAGAAATTGTACTTCTTTAGCTATATCATACTATATTAATATTAAAGAAAGTACAAACTGCACCTCACCGTTTGTTTATTTTTGGGTTTGCATTACTTTATTTACAATTATTCATAATCTTGAAGTCTGAATGGGATTTCTTTTTGGAAAACGTTGATACAAGTAACACCTCCATTGCGTGGAGCCATTGTTTATCTTTTGACTGCAATCTGTAAAAAAAGAAAAAGAAAAATAGTATGTTTTTTTTTTAAATCATTACATTATATACGACCCATAAGATCATGAAACAGAATATGCTTTCTAGGAAATGAATCTATATAGTAATTTTACACAGAAATATTATCATTTCGCTGCTGGATCAGGCTTTGTTTACATGTCACGGGATCATGGGGCCTAAAGAATCATGTGAAGCGCTCGCAAAGTCGATTTACCAGGCGACTTGCTATCGCTTTGTGAATCCCACTTTACCATTACTGGTAAACGTGCTGATAACTGACCGCCGGTAAAGGCCTTGCAATCGTATGTGAATGAATCCAACCCTTGAAACGTTGCTAAAATCCTTAAGAACTAAGTGTTTAATCCCTGATATGGTGGCCATTTGCAAAGGTCATCTGATAAAAAAGAAAAAAAAATCTACGAACGGACATAATGTGTAAGGTGAATGATATGCATGTCAATGTAAAAAATGATAGTCACAATATGAAGGAAATATTGGTCGCAACGTTTTGAACTCGTTAAAAGTTACCCTTCGAAGTTCATTGCAACAATAGTAAAGAAAAGTATAAGTGAGACTGAATAACCTCACGATGCAATAGTAATTAACACGTCTCGCCTGTCTTTCTACTCCTCTTTTCTTTTGCGTTCCTCCTATGTCCACCTCACTATCTGAGGTGTGTGTATGTATGTATGCATGTATGTATGTATGTACATACACACACATATATATCATATATATATATATATTATATATATATATTATATATATATATTATATATATATTATATATATATATATATAAATATATATATATATATATATACATATATATATATATACATATATATATATATATATACATATATATACATATTTATATACACATACATATGTATGTATATTTATATATATACATACATATGTATGTATGTATGTATATATATATATATATATATATATATATATATACACTGCTCGCCATCATTGTTAATATTAGAAAATGGAGCAAAGGAGCTACCGAAAACATAGAAACTAGCACGTGTTATGCATTATATAAGAGCAAGCAAAACCCACTGAACTATAGACCCGTTTCGTGCCGAAGGATCCGCAGGGACATCGAAAACTTCTTCATGTGGAGTTCTTTGGAGAGAGAGAGAGAGAGAGAGAGAGAGAGAGAGAGAAAATGGAATTCAAGACCAATCAATGCATATAGTCAATTTGTATCAGTATTGATACGTAAAATCTACGTTTGACAAGAATTCGACTACGCATTGTTACATTCAATGAATAAACTGAACATCTAGAAAAGGCTGTGGTAGATGCAAAGACACTGTTCACGAAACCGTTCACCCTGAGTGACGTCTGACGTTGCCTTCTCTTGATGTAATGTTGAAACAGGTCTACTAACGGTAATGAAGGCTGTTGCGGGGTTTTCCTTGTTTTTATGACCTGTATGTGTGACGTCAACTGGAATAGCGAATGTGCCGATATTAAGTACATGGAAAAACGTTCATTGTGACAAATGTGCGAAAAGTTAAAAGAATCGTTCTGATAAAGATACGATTCAAAACGCGTGAAATGCATACAGTATTTTTCCAACTTCTTAAGAAAAATAAAATTGGATTTCCTTTCTTTGAAAATGCATTACACATTTTGCGAATAGTATGTATAAAAATAGAACATATGAAGTACGCACAATTCGAATGCAATATGATATTACAATGCAAGTGTACTAATCAGAAGCTGAGAGATCTAATTGCAATAATTTTGTCAACTGAAATGGTTGATTAGTGATGTCATACTCCCCTAATCAGTCTGACCTTTTATCTATTTATGGACAAATAAAATTTACTAATGTTAGACCTAAATTCACTCTGTAAAAAAAATAACCTATTTGAAACGATAAATAACATAATCTGTCAACATGTCGGTACCTGACACCACCGCACTTGGTCAACGCGGATTAATAACTTTCATTCATGACTTGCATTACATGTGTGACGAGGTGGCCGAGTGGTTAAGGCGTTGGACTGCTAATCCAATAGGGTCTCCCTGCGTGGGTTCGAATCCCATCCTCGTCGATTTCTTGCCCCAAGAACGTATCTTTGGCTCCACGAACCAACGTTAAAAATCTTCCAATATGTCAGTTTCCAGCGTGCGCTATTGAATAATACAAACGTACAAATATGCATAAGTATACCGTGTGTGTCTATGTGTATGTAGTTATAGTTGTAGATGTAGATATATGTTTATGACTCGTTTGTTGAATCATAGGATTATGTACTGCATATGAAGAAAAAAAAACATGTGAAAACTTTTCATATACAGTTCAGGGGCTGGATTCATCAACTCACTTACCATGATAAATACGCTGGTAACTACAATTGTAGTTATCATTGTAAACAGACTTCACTGGTATTTACGAACTTACCATCGTAGATACGATGTTAAATTTACCAGTGGTGGCAGCACTGGTATGTCCACTGGCAACTACAGCGACGATTCTCTCCTCAGGCTTTAAATCAGCAAAAAAATCAACACTTAAGGCGACATTTTAGTTTGCATGTACACCTGTGATCAGAATAATGGCAACTGTTCATTTTCATATGATCATGACAAAATAAAGAAAATTCACAGCAAATAAGCGAGAATGACATTAATGCAGCCTATGGTTAACATGAAGAAAGTCATAGGCCTACAATAACATTTAAAATAATACAGAATTAATTATTTGACGAATTCAAACATATCTTATTTCTATGACAGTTGAAAAACAGTAAATTTATGAATGTTATTTGATTCAGAAATTAGCGCTTCATACGTTAGAGTACAATAAACGATTGAAGCAGCAACCTCGCCAATCGAACTCTGGAAAAGGACAATAAATATTGAAGTGGCCTTCACGCCTATCGAACCTCTGGAAAAATACAAGCTCCATAAATAATGAGCTTGATGGTTTGGACTGACAAATAGCCAGGGAGGTCTTTAAAGAACACAGATGATAATCAAACCAATTTATGTTTATATTTTTTTCTTTTAGAAATTGTACTTCTTCATCTATATTATACTATATTAATATTAAAGAAAGTACAAACTGCACCTCACCGTTTGTTTATTTTTGGGTTTGCATTAATTTACAATTATTCATAATCTTAATCATTTGAAGTCTGAATGGGATTTCTTTTTGGAAAACGTTGATACAAGTAACACCTCCATTGCGTGGAGCCATTGTTTATCTTTTGACTGCAATCTGTAAAAAAGAAAAAGAAAAATAGTATGTTTTTTTTTTTTTAAACCATTACATTATATACGACCCATAAGATCATGAAACAGAATAACATAATCTGTCAACATGTCGGTACCTGACACCACTGCACTTGGTCAACGCGGATTAATAACTTTCATTCATGACTTGCATTACATGTGTGACGAGGTGGCCGAGTGGTTAAGGCGTTGGACTGCTAATCCAATAGGGTCTCCCTGCGTGGGTTCGAATCCCATCCTCGTCGACTTCTTGCCTCAAGGACGTATCTTTGGCTCGACGAACCGACCTAAAAGATCTTCTAATATGTCAGTTTCTGATGGACAACACAAACGTACAAATATACACACAAACTTAAAAGCGTAAGTGCATGCGTATATCTGTGTGTAAATATATATATATATATATATATATATATATACATACATATATATATATATATATATATATATATATATATATCACATACAGGAAAAAAATCTATATATTCATATATCTCACATACATAAAAAAATGTTTTTGACTCGTTCACTGAATCATGGGCTTATGTACTGTATATGACGAGGACAAAGAAAAGACAAAGAAAACAAGAAAAAGAAATGAATAAGGAAAAGAAAAGAAGAAAAAGAAAATAAAAAGAAGTAAAAGAAAAGAAAATGAAAAAAAGAAGAAAAGAAAAAGAAAAAAAGAAAAAGAATAAAAAGAACTAGAAGAAAAGATGAACAAGAAAAGACGAAGAAAAAAAGAAAAAGAAAAAAATAATAATTGTGCAATTAGATCTCTCAGCTTCTGATTAGTATACTTACATTGTAATGTCATATTCCATTCGAATTGTGTGTACTTCATATGTTCTATTTTCATACATACTATTCGCAAAATGCGTAATGCATTTTCAGAGAAAGGAAATCCAATTGGATTGTTTTTTTCTTTTTTTTTTAGGAGGTCGAAAAAGATACTGTATGTATTTCACGCATTTATCAGAATGAGTCTTATAAGTTTTCGTACATTTGTCACAATGAACGTTTTTCCATGTACTTAATATCGGCACATTCGCTATTCCAGTTGACGTCACACATGCAGGTCATAAAAACAAGGAAAACCCCGCAACAGCCTTCATTACCGTTAGTAGACCTGTTTCAACATTACATCAAGTGAAGACAACGTCAGACGTCACTCAAGGTGAACGGTTTTATGAACAGTGTCTTTGCATCTACCACAGCCTTTTCTAGATGTTCAGTTTATTCACTGAATGTAACAATACGTAGTCGAATTCTTGTCAGACGTACATTTTACGCATCAATACTGATACAAATTGACTCTGCATTGACTGGTCTTGAATTCTATTTTTTCCCAAATAACTCCACATGAACAAGTTTTCGATGTCCCTGCGGAGGCCTTGGCAAGAAGCTCGTCCTTTACCTTTCTCACCTTGCGTCATCTGTGGAAATGTTGAGACAATTTACTGGGCTCGTGTTCGATCATAAACCTTGATTGAAACTATAAACATAATCGGTGTCAAGACTGATTGTGGTAATCTGCTAGTTATTTCATTTAGAGTGTCTTTCTCCCTCTAATTACTTTACTCATTTGTCTTTCAAAGCAAACAGTATTTCAACCGAGCTATTCCATAAGACGCTACGTACGTGTTCCACTTTCCATATTAATCGTGTGTGAAACGCCACATCAAAATCCTCTTTGAAGTCAAAGTATATGCAATCTAAAAAGCCTCCCATTTCATGCATCACACACACACACCTCAGATAGTGAAGTGGACGTAAGAGAAACGCAAAAAAAAAAAAAAAAAAAAAAAAAAAATTGAAAGAGACAGTCGTGACGTGCTATATTAGCCAATGATAATATACATGTACTTGCTACCTATGTGTGTATTTTTGTTACATATAGTAAAATTTATGTAAATAAATAGAGCAATAGATAACGGAATCGACAAATAAACGCAACAACTTAACAATGAAACGATAAATAACAATCTGCCTACATGTCGGTACCTGACACCACCGTACCTGGTCAACGCGGATTAATAACTTTCATTCATGACTTGCATTACATGTGACGAGGTGGCCGAGTGGTTAAGGCGTTGGACTGCTAATCCAATAGGGTCTCCCTGCGTGGGTTCGAATCCCATCCTCGTCGACTTCTTGCCTCAAGAACGTATCTTTGGCTCGACGTACTAGCATAAAAGATCTTCCTATATGTCAGTTTCTGATGGACAATACAAACGTACAAATATACACACAGAAACGTGTAAGTGCATGCGTATATCTGGATGTGTAAATATATATATACATATACATATACATGTATATGTATATGTATATGTATATGTATATGTATATGTATATGTATATGTATATGTATATGTATATATATATCTCAAACATGTACTGGAAAAAATACACACACACACACACACACACACACACACACATATATATATATATATATATATATATATATATATATATATTCATATATCTCACATACATGAAATAAAATGTTTATGACTCGTTCACTGAATCATGGGCTTATGTACTATCTATGAAGAAGATAAAGAAAAGACAAAGAAAATAGAAGAAAAGAAAAAGAAATGAAGAAGGAAAAAGAAAAAGAAAAGAAAAAGAAAAAGAAAAGCAGAAAAATAAAAGAAAAAGAAGAAGAAAAAGAAAAGGAAGAAGAAAAAGAAGAACAAATAAAAAGAAAAAACAAACATATAAACTTCTCATATACGGCTCTGAAAAGGGGGCTAAAATCTCCATGAATTAAGTGTTTACTCACTGATATGTATTTAAACTGCTGGCTATCTATCTCAACATGTCCAAAAATGACGCGAAAATGAAAAGAAAGGTAATAGACGAGGTCCGTACCAGAGCCTCTACAGGGACATCAATTACTTGTTCATGTTGTGTTCTTTGGAAAATGGAATTCAAGATCAGTCAATGCCTTATATCCTAACACAAAAGTCAAAGTATAAAAAAGGAAGATGTTATATAGCTATTGAAAAATAGAAGAACGTTCCTGATAATACTGTATGGATGTGCTAGAAACGCGGATTAGTCATATTATGATAAAACAGACCTTTAAGTTTCTCTCTCCCGTATGTAAGAACAAGTTAGAATAAGCCCACACACACGCGCGCGTGCACAAAATTACATACACAGAAATGAACATAAATGCATAAATATATATATATATTATATATATATGTATACATATACATATATATATAACATATATATATGTATATATATATATGTAACATATATATATGTATATATATACATATATATTATAAATATACAAATATATTATAAATATACATATATATATATATATATATATATATATATATATATATACATATATATAATATCAGTGTGTGTGCTTGTGTCTGTATATGAGCGTGTGTGCATATACATGTCCATGGATACACACAAATTAGACTAGATACGTAATGATTTACAACCGTCTTTGCGATTGGCGGTCCGCACCTGCTGCCCTCAGTGCACAAGTGTTCGCCGGGAGAGCGATCGTTATTAGAATCTTCATTTTCGTTCCTTCTTCAAAATACGTTGATGTTTTTAAGGACAAGAGTATGGTAAAAGTTTTCAAATGCGTTGAGGTCCGTATCAGTAATTAGTATTAAAGTACTAACTGCTTGGCATTGCTAGTTCACTTGTTGATAATCATTTTACATGGTTGTTTATGTCTATTTTCCTATTGATGAACAACATGCCAAGGTGATACTTGTTTGTGTATATGTATGTATGCACATATGTATATGCATAAATATATACATATATATATATATATATATATATATATATATATGTATGTATATGTATATACATACATATAAATGCATGCAAGTTTGTATGTATGTGTGTGTATGCAAGTAAATATGTATGTATGTG
>NW_028234432.1:21944095-21949095 GCF_977035675.1 Penaeus japonicus | reverse complement strand
GACTTAATCCTAATCAGATTCTGGTGAAACGTTTGTCAGGGACTTACTATGGGAAACCGTATCGTAGACCCTCTTTCGGTCCGCAAATTCCTTCACTTATACAGAAAAGGATGTCCACTTAAACGACAAAGTGAACAAAGGTGGACCAGCCCCATTTTCATTGGGCAGAAATGACGTCCTGAGTAAGGATTTTTTTTTTTTCAGGTACCACCAATTCTGGGTCTTAAAGACTGGGCAATATACACAGTTATAACAACTGGAAAATATCTTTTTACATTATAATGATTTTATGGAATTTTTTTTTAAGCTATATTTCAGAAATCCGTTATATGATAAAAGGAAATGAAATCGATTGAACGAATGCGTTTCATCTATCACATTTCTGCCACAAATGAAAAGTTATTTCATACATAAATAGAAACCAGTAATATGACGTATTGCATTTCAACCACCTAGTCCAAATTATTCATAGAATCTATTCCAAGGTATACACGTTAGTCAACCTGTAGTGATCCAGATGTCAGATACCAGGTCACGCTCCATCTAGCTATAATATATGCAGAGCAATTTGTTTGTCTCTACTAAAGCATCGAAGGCATGGAAGCTACAGTTAGTTTGACACTGTTACTATCGAGTAAGCCTAATAGTACTAAATATTTTCTTTGTTATACGAGGGGGCTTCAAAAAGTTCATGAAAGTCTTTAATTAAAAATTATATGGTAGGATTTTGATTCCAATGCACCTAAACATTCTTGTACAAACGTGTTGTAACGTGTTTAATTATGAACCTTTAAATGCAGGTAATAACGCATCACCGCTAGTTGGTAGTCAGGCTCCATTCAAGCAACATGGAATCCACCAAAATCGAGCCAGGACAAACATTAAATTCATGGTGAAACTCAGTTGGAAGAATAGGCAAATCAACAACCTACAAATGGACAGGCCGGTTCGGAAATGGAAGAGACGAAATTAAAGAGGAGCCCGGCAGTGGCAGGCCATCAATGTCAGTTTGTGAGAAAATAATATATATGTTCACAACATGATTAAAAAAAATAGACCAATCACCACTGAATCAGTAGCAGACACATTTAACATCTGTGGGTTCTGCACACACAATTCTGGTTGAGAGTATGGGGCTAAGCAAGCTTTCAGCTCGATGGGTCCCTAGGCTGTTGTGCCCAGACCAGCAGCAAACAAGGGTAGATCTTTCAATGGAAATTTTGAACAAGTGGGATGAGGACTCTGAAGCTTTTCTACAGAGAACTGTGACAGGGGATGAAACATGGCTCTACCAGTACGATCCCGAGGACAAACTTCAATCAAAGCAGTGGCTGCCCAGGGGTGGAAGTGGACCAGTTAAAGCAAAATCTGAGTGTTCAAGAGGAAAGGTAATGGCCACTATCTTCTGGGATGCAGAGGGGATTTTGCTGGTTGACTTCCTCGAGAGCAAGAAAACAATTACATCTGCTTATTACGAATGCGCTTTGAGAAAACTGCCCCAAAAAGTCTCAGAAAAACACTCTCGAAACCTGTAAAAAATGTGGACAAACGGCTTCCATGTAGAAAGCAATGGAAATTTCAACCTCATGTGATAACCTCTTGACGGTATTTATACATATCCATATATCAAGGCACTCATCTATATAAACATGGTAGCTTGAAAATTCGATCCAACTTTTGTCCACAAACATCGGGAACAGCGTGTGTTTGAATTCCTTAGTATGTCAGTAATATCGCATTATAACACGAAAAACATAGTTTACGAAATTTAGATAATATAGAATTCAGCGTTTTATTCTTAAAATTTATTTGTTTTCTTTTTGCACTACTTTGTTACTTAACGTTCTTATATCTTCTTACTTATGTTCCAGCAAGGCACGTCAGTTTTGTGATTCATCGCCATTGCGTAAGAATATGGAACATGAAAATAAAGACTGTAGACTGTGACTAAGCACTTATAGCCTTTGCAAATAAGAAACTGAAACATCTTGAAGTCTATTTTATATGAATAGTGCACCGTTTAGCGACAAATAAATGAGTAAAAAGTGTGAAAAACTACCAGCTTTAAATGAGTAAAAAGTGTGAAAAACTACCAGCTTTAAATGAACCTCAAAGGAGCCTCCATGGATAAATATCCAAAGAGCAGGAGGTCCAGAGGCGAAGCCCCCTTTAACTGCTAGGTAAGGTTGATTGGATTGCATGCATAAAACCACGGGGTGGGGTGGCATAATTGGATACTGACGTGCATTTACGATTCTGTTTTTATTCTATTTTTATCTTTTGGAAAGGGTGGGGCGCAATCCCATAGACTCCCTACCTCTCCACGAAGATGCCAGTTTGTTTTCCACATAAACTACTAATATTGGCACTCGTACTTGTAGTCTGTTTATTTTATTTTTCATTTATTTTTTTCTCATTTCGACGAGATGTTTGAGTTACTGATTTATAATTACTAAATTTCAGCCTGTTATACCCCATAATTTCCCTAATATAATTCATGCTCTCCACAACCACCATCATCTGTTATGGGGCGGGGGATCTCCGGGGGTACAGCTGACTAAAGAGGCGTGGGGTCACTAGGCGAACGCTAAATTTTCATAGCAGGCTACCAATTCAACTAATTCTTCATAAGGGCAACACCCAGAAACTGGGGGCCACGTAACCCCGTATGTCGCCCCCCCCCCCCGTCCGCCACTATATGGCGCTGTTCTAATTACTTTTAACTGATTACAGTATTTTACAGGCAAAGAAACTATATGAATAATTTTCTCTCTCTATATATATATATATACTGCAAGACTGTGAACGTGACAACAAAACGTGGCTGTGTTTACTCAGCGTGGTTCGAGGGACCATGCTTGTAAAAAAAAAATTCTGACATTACATTATTTATCAAGAAATATGAAATACAAAATAGTAACTGTATTATTCTAACATCCATAGCCGAGGGAATTAGCACAAATACGTATCAGAAATTTCTAAGTCCATGGCTTTTAAATGCTCCAGAATGAAACAATATGAAACACGAGTAAACACTAAAAAGCAGATGCTTCAGTGGGTTTATATGCACTATGGCAAGCTAATCTGTGTCAGTAGGTGCTGACTCGTGAGAGTGTGCTAATGAGTGTTAATTCGATCTGAGCTTGGTCTCTACCCACCATGGTGCCCAACCACATCAGGAACTCCCAGGCGACGAAGGAAATTCACGAACTTGGACGGGTCTCGAACTGCCGACCACGGGGATGTGAGGCGGTGCAACCACTGTACTAGTCTAACGGTTAGTGGTTTCCAGATTCGTGTTACGTGATAGCTCTCGAAGAATAATGAGTTGTGCATTACCCTTTCATTAATGCAATGTCCGAGGAGAATTCGATGGTACACTGAAGATGTCTAGAACAGTTTAGGAGTTTTTGATTTACATTTTTCCCTTTTGAATATTTTCTTTTATATTTACAATATTTGTGTGTATATGTATATATGTATATATATATATATATACATGTATATATATATATATATATATATATATATATATATATATATATATATATATATATATATATATATATATATATGCGTGTGTTTTCTATGATTCTATTTAATTTATTCATTTACATTTCCCGAATCTCAATAACCTACGGACCAAAGGAGTATGCAAAAAATAAGCAAAATTGATTTACTTAATTCTGCTCCGTGAATTGAATAATGGCTAAAATAATGATCCTTACAATCACAGTATCATCTCGACCTTCACATTTTGACAAGTACAATTAAGAATAATTGTGCTATTGAATATTCATTGATATTGTTCCAACAAATACATATTACAGATTTTAGAAAGGAAAGCTGATTAAGTTGAATTGTTATAGCATCCCACAAAAACCTGGGCCGATTAGTAACGATTCATTTGGTCGAAACTTTTTGCGGGTTTGGTCACAGAAAAAGTAGTGGGAAAAACGAGTATTTTTTCCTCGAAGTTTAAACACACTAGCGTTAGATCTGCTTGCAAGAAAATACGTTATTTGCTTTCAATACTTGCTGCGTCACTCTTGTTGATGACCGGTTCGGCCATGTTGCAGTAATGCAAGACTTTCTCTCTCTCTCTCACAATAAAAAAATGAATGTAAGCCGTTCTGCACACCACTGAAACTTATAAATGTATTTACTACGAGACGAGCATTGAAGCGATCTGTGTCTGTGTACATTAACGGATGTATAAAATAAAATTCTAGTCCAACAGACAAAAACAACATACATATGCACACAAAAAGAAGTAAACAGCAACAGTGAAACGGAGCACAATACAATATGCGCATCTTGCTGGTATCTGGTATTCTCACCTTTCTCACGACGTCAGTATAAATACCAATCTCGTGTATGGAATTTCCATTAGCTGAAAGAAGCTTTAGAACTGATTCACCTCCTACCTTCGTATAAGACGAGGTGGCCGAGTGGTTAAGGCGTTGGACTGCTAATCCAATAGGGTCTCCCTGCGTGGGTTCGAATCCCATCCTCGTCGAAGATTGCCTTTTATTGTGGCCAGTATCATCTGAATATTTAGCGGAATCTGACAGGATCTTATTTTGTTTCCTCTCCTCCTTTCTTGGTATATGAATAGCTTTCTCCTCTCCTCCTTTCTTGGTGTATGAATAGCTTTCTCATCTTTAGCTATATATCTTAGGCAGGTCACTGTTATTAATAGGCTACATAAATTACCACCAATCATTTGCATACACACCAACATTTGCCGAAGACTCTATATGTGTGAGTTGTATATAGATATGCATCCATTCACATTGAATTTCCTATTTCCAGTATTTCTTTCGGTTCCTCGGTTAAGCTGCATAAACAATAAGCTATATTGGCAGTCAGCTGACATTCAGAGTTCATTTCAGTGATTATCCTGAGAGCGGAATCAGCTCCATATAAAATTTATATAGGAACAATTGGTTTGGTAACAAGTAACCGAAACGTCCAATAATTAATTTTGCACGTGGTGT
>NW_028234432.1:21934095-21939095 GCF_977035675.1 Penaeus japonicus | reverse complement strand
TGTCTACAATGTGCATGGAATAATTTGGCTACTCCAGGGAATTTTCCCGGATCACCATACCTACGATATATTGAACCATCTACTCAGTCTCGGTGCCACCACCCAGAGGTTTATCTTCAAGATGAACCCCTGGGGAAAACTTTTAGCAAATCTAAGACAAAAAAGTAAATAACGATAAAAATAAAAATACAAAAAATGGTTGTATGGTTGTCGGTCTTTATTGTCACGTATGTATATAGGCTCTGAAAAGAAAATGGTTCTTCCTTAATTCTAATGGTTCTTTCACTTATTCATAAAGGCACAGATTGTTAATTCAACAAACAGCCAAAAATATAGCACCGAAAAACCATGATCTTTTTGGGTCTTTCCTTACTAATTTACTAACCCCTTGATGCGTGTATTATTTGCTCGCCATTCGACTTATTGAATTAAAGTTTACATAGGCTTCCTTTACTATATATTCTCCCCTTTTACTTTTAGCTCTAGGCGTGTCACTGGAAATATTTGAATTTGTCCTGGAAGTACTTAAAACAAACGAAACAATATGACCGTTAGGCTAACCTCATCTTACTCGTCTTTAGTTTGTTAGTTTCCTCTTTATTTCTAATTTTATATTCCAGATACCATTAGTGGTTGTCTCCTGTTTATACCACGATCACAATCCCTTTTATTTCTTACGAAAAAAAAAAACACGAGCAGGCAAAGATTTTGAAAAATGGCGTCTCAAGAAATAGACGCGTTTCTGGCCAGTTGTTTTTTCAGAGGAATGGGTGGTCGTTGAGAGGGAAAATATTTCAAACACCTATCTAACACTGATGCCCTTCTCCTTATGCAAACTTTGGGATATATCTGATTACTCTATTTATTCAAAATACCATCAAAAAGACGAAACAAAGGGCTCCACACGTGACTCACCTGCTTTCAAATTGATGGACGGTTGTTGAGAGAGGGAATGGGAAGTCAGGGACCCGTGCGTTTTAAATTATTGGAAGCGGTTATTATTTTTATCTTACCTGTGGGGTTATTAATGACAAATATTGGTATATTCAATTAACTAGTAATATCTATAATATTACGTGCTACTCAGAAGGCTGGTATTTCACGAAAATAATATTAAAGAGGACCGTGTGTATAAAACATCCCAACGTTTGAAAAAGATCCTAACTGATCCGAACGCACACACACATACACAGGCACGCACGCGCAGACACACACACATGTATATGTATCTATCTATCTGTCTATCTATCTATATATATATACATATGGATAGATAGATAGATATGTATATATATTCATATATATATATATATATTCATATATATGTATATTCATATTTTTATATATATATATATATATATATATATATATATATATATATATATATATATATATATATATATATATGCATATATGTATTCATATATGCATTTATATTTACACACACACACACACACACACACACACACACACACACACACACACACACACATATATATATATATATATATATATATATATATATATATATATATATATATATATATATATGCGTGTGTCTTTGTTACGCTATCTCTCTCTCTTTCTCTCTTCCTCTCTCTCTCTCTCTATTCCTTGAATTCGATATGTAACATATGTGTGTGTGCATATACCGTGTATAAGCAATCTAAACACATACATAAATAATCAAACAACAGATAAGCAGACATAAACACGCACATATGGCCATGCACGAGAGTGGAGGAGTGGCCCTGGGAGGGGTCATGCACAGCAGAGGCACACGAGTGTTGCCTGACAGTGAAGTACGTCAGTCTTAGGTCATCCGCGAAGGTAGGTGGCGGGTTCTCTCTCGCTGAAGAACACAGGCGAGAGAACAGTGTGTTGTTTCTGTTCTCGTGGATGGTGGGGAAGATGTTGTTATTCGTCTTCTGTTATTAATGTTGTCTGTTAGGTTCTTATTAACATTCTTTTTTCTTTTTTTTTATTAAACATGTTATCTCTGTGTTGTTATCCTCATTGTCATTATTATAATTTTTTATTCGATATGACTATTAGTATCATTATCTTTTTCATTATTATTATCATTATCATGATAGTTATTGTTATTATTGTTATTGTTATTATCAACATCACTATTAGTATCACCACCATTAGCATTAGCATATACTACTATTATTGATATCATTATCATCATCGTTACCATTATCATTATCATCAATATCAATCTTGTTTTTATCAATATCACCAGTCTACCTAAATTGCTACCCATCTACCTAAGCTCATCACCGAAAATGATCAGCTGGTCTCGTGGCCATAGACAACCCACCCATAAACTTTTTATTTCGATCCGTTCGTAATTTTGGCAACAAACAAATTTATCAAGAGGCCAACAGATAAATTAATGAATGAATGAATAGGTAGATAAAAGTAGTAGTATCAATGATTGCTATGATTTATATGATAATAATGACGACATAATAAATGATAATGATAATGATATCAGTAATAATAACAATAACAATGGTAGTATAGAAATAACTACATATAGTCATCCATAGTCATCCATAATCTACCCACATCTACCTTCTAGCAACCGAAAAAGCAACATCATTCTACCCTCATCAACATTCTACTAATTTCTTACTCGTTACTGTCAATCTACTCTTAATCTATTCTAATCTACTCCTATCTATCTTAAAGATTTAATAATCAACAAGTTTTGCACATATACCACAAGTTTTACAACTTAATCTACCCTCATCTACCCCAGAATATACTGATGAATTTACTCTGCATCTGCCCCCCCCCAAAAAAAAAAAAAAAAAAATACTCGTTTTCTACCATGAATCTACACTTAAGCAGATGATTAAGGGTAGACTAAAATTTACATCGGAGGTTTGCTTTCTAGTTCGAGAAGTAGAAGTGTTATGCTTATGGTATCCATTATCATTAGTAATGGTTGTGTCATTATCGTTGTTGTTATGATTATCATTGTTATCGTCATTAATAGTAGTAAAATCATTATCATTATTACTATCATTTCAATTACATTCATTGTTACTTATATTGTGATCGTTATTGTAATCAAATCAATGTAATAATCACCATCATCATTACTTCTGATATCATGGTTATTACTACTATTATAACTGTTGTCATCACTGATTTTTGTTATCAATATGGGGATTAGTGTCAACATTATGATTGTTACTATTATCACCATTATCATTATTATCATTACTATCATTACTGCTATCATAATCATCCAAATATTTTTTGGAGTCTGGTGTTGATGGTGGCAATGTCATTATCATGATCAATGCATATCATGATCTTTACTGTCATCATTAGTTGTAAATCCATTAGTAGTGTTGGCAGTATCAACACCCCCATTAATGTTGTCACTTTTACCATCCTTTTATTTTCATTAGCACTGTTATCTTTATTATATTATTATGATTGTCCTTTATAATCAATACTATCACCATTACCATTATCCTTAGTAAAATCAGTTATATTGTTACTCTATATGTTTTGTTTCGTCCTGAGATATATTGCATTTGCGTTGTTTTAAAACGTTTGATTAAGTAACTACTAAGTAATGAACGGAATGGCTCTCACTGAATTGGGGTTTGAGTAATAAGCTCAAACACGTTCACACACACACACACACTCACTCACACACAATGACAAACACAACCACACACACACTCACACACAATGACAAACACACAAACTCACACACACACACATACACACACACACACACACACACACACACACACACACACACACACACACACACTAACACACAATCTCCAATTCAACACACAAAACAACTCATCCACACCATTAACACCTCAATCCTTCTACTTGTATCCACAGAACATCTCAGAACGACACAAGAACGACCATAGAACGGTCCAAGAACAACTCAAGAACAACCCAAAAACGACCTCAGAACGACCCAAGAAAGACTTCAGAAAGACCTAAGAACGACCAAAGAAAAAAGACCCAAGAAAGACCTCAGAAAGACCTAAGAACGACCAAAGAAAAAAGACCCAAGAGAAACCTCAGAAAGACCTAAGAACGACCCAAGAAAAGAGACCCAAGAGAAACCTCAGAAAGACCTAAGAACGACCCAAGAACGACGCACGCACGAGCCGAGAATGTACAACACCTATCCCCAAAAACGAGGCAGTCTCCCTACGTGTTGGATCGACCCCTGTGATCCTGACTATACCAAACTAGTGAAGAAAACTAATTTGGGAATTCCTGCAACTTACCCATTACCTGCAACCTACCCGTCGCCTGCAACCTACCCGTCGCCTGCAACCTACCCGTCGCCTGCAACATATCCGTCTCCTCCAATCTACCCACCACCTGCAATGTGCCCACCATCTGCAACCTACACGCCACCTCCTAAGTCGGAGGAAGAGGTGAGCAGTGTGCATTAATGAAAATCAATCTTTAAATACCTTTACGTACGACGGGAAGATAAATCAATGATTAGAAACAACACGCATATCATACATATCCTGCACCACCCACACATGTTTCTCTGTCACTGCAGACTTCTTCATACAGTGCTACAGTGATTCTCTTTAGGCACCCTATCATAAGCTTTCTCTAAATCCACATGTGAGCTTTACAAAAAAAAAAAAAAAAAAAAAAAAAAAAAAAAAAAAAAAAAACTCTGGCATTATCTATATTTGTCCAACAAGACTCCTAAAGCAAGCATATCCTCAGAAGTATTTTTGTCTAGGCATGAAACGTGCAGTCACAGATCTCACAGATCGATTGCTTTCCTCTCAGCTTTGCTTCCAATGCTCTTTCCCAACCCAGTGCTGTGGCTGATCGACCCTACAGCTCTGCAGATCATCTTTATTCTTTAAAAAATCGGTACCAATAAACTTCTTCTCAACTTCAGAGGCATCCTTTCACTTGTCAAGATTTTGTTAAACAATCCATCTAGACCAACCGCTTTCCCACACTTCATC
>NW_028234432.1:21919095-21929095 GCF_977035675.1 Penaeus japonicus | reverse complement strand
TTTTCTCCCTCTAGATGCGAGAATCTGATCCGACAGTGTTACAACATGATGTACACGCTGCCCGGTCCCAAATGTTGCCAGAAACTCTTCCAGAGTACGATCACGCCGATTGGAGTGTGCTACAGGAGTAATTTCGGAAGCAGTTTCAACCAGACGATGCCCGGGGAGGGTATGGGCATCAACATTGATCTCCATGTCCCTCACCATACGGAAGTCGGTCGGTGGAATTTCTTGTCTTCGTATTTATTGGATTAGTTTTGTAGTTGACTTGTGTATGTATGTATAAATGTGTCTATATTGATTTATATGAATGGATGATATATACGTTGTGAGGTATTATATAAGATTGTACACCGCACGAGAAACAAAGCATCAGTGTGTGTTTGTGTGTGTGTGTGTATGTGTGTGTGTGTGTGTGTGTGTGTGTGTGTGTGTGTGTGTGTGTTGTTGTTGTTGTTGTTGTTGTGTGTGTGTAGATAGATAAATAGATAGATACAGATATAGATATATCTGTATATGTACATGTATGTATTTATATATTCTACCGCATTTTTATAAAAGCAAAAATCTTTAAAGAAGATCCTCAAGGGACACCCCCTTTGTACCCTAACGCTCTCCACTCTCAGATCTGGACTGGAGCATCCTTAAGGAGAATCTGCACACCGTCTCAGGACTCCAGGTCTCCATCATCAACAGCATCTCCATCCCGAGCATGAAGGTCCTTGGCGAGAGGGTCATCATCCAACCTAACACCAAAGTCTCTGTGGCTGTGGATCATTCTGTGGTGAGGGGCTCGGGGCTATGACGGCGAAAGACAAGTTGTTCGTCGAACATTCATAATTCATAATTCATAATTGCCAGGTTGAGTGAATAAAGAGGGGAATAAAAAAAAAAAGAAAAAAAGGAAAAAAAAGAAAAAAAAAGAAAAAAAGGAAAAAAAAAGAAAAAAAGGAAAAAAAAAAAATAAAATAAATAAATAAATACATATTCTTATGTTCTTCGTGCATAATTAAATTATTGAATGAGACTTAGGAATCTGTCACGGAGAGACTCGAGGTAGAGAAAACAAAAAGAAACAATGGAAGTTCGCAAAACATAACATCTAAAGAATTATTCACATTATCGATATACTTTGAAAAACAAAGTTGTCGTATATGATTAGTATATAAACTATTTATCAAGCAGTAAATCATTTGCTTTATCACAGTTAATCAGCCAATAAATCATCAATAATTATTTAATCTATCAGTCAATATCTGTGTTTTCACATATAGCATCTGTTTACAGATATCGTTCTTACACACACACACATACACACACAGACACACACACGCACACACACACGTATATGTGTGTGTGTGTGTATGTGTGTGTGTATTATAAACATGTTCTTAAGTAATTGTAAGTGTTTATGTTTGCAAATGTTTGAGCAGTGGGGGTTACTATTTTTAAAGGACGTTTTTTCATGCCAAAAGTACTGGGGGTGAAAGGTACACACTAGGCCCCCCATTCCCTTCCCTTTCCTCCCTCCCGCTTCCCTCTAACACCCCTCTCCCCTATCCCCCTTCTCTCTATCACCCCTCTCCCCTATCCCCCTTCCCTCTATCACCCCTCTCCCCTCTCCCCCTTCCCTCTATCACCCCTCTCCCCTCTCCCCCTTCCCTCTATCACCCCTCTCCCCTCTCCCCCTTCCCTCTATCACCCCTCTCCCCTATCCCCCTTCCCTCTATCACCCCTCTCCCCTCTCCCCCTTCCCTCTATCACCCCTCTCCCCTATCCCCCTTCCCTCTATCACCCCTCTCCCCTATCCCCCTTCCCTCTATCACCCCTCTCCCCTCTCCCCCTTCCCTCTATCACCCCTCTCCCCTCTCCCCCTTCCCTCTATCACCCCTCTCCCCCTTCCCCCCCGCCTCTCTTCCCTATCCCCCTTCCCTCTTTCACCCCTCTCCCCTCTCCCCCTTCCCTCTATCACCCTTCTCCCCTCCCCCTCCCTCTACACCCCTCTCCCCTCTCCCCCTTCCCTCTATCACCCCTCCCCCCCCCCCCCCCTTCCCTCTATCCCCCCTCTCCCCTCTCCCCCTTCCCTCTACCCCCCCTCCCCCCTCTCCCCCTTCCCTCTATCACCCCTCTCCCCTCTCCCCCTTCCCTCTATCACCCCTCTCCCCTCTCCCCCTTCCCTCTATCACCCCTCTCCCCTCTCCCCCTTCCCTCTATCACCCCTCTCCCCTCTCCCCCTTCCCTCTAT
The DNA here is from genome assembly GCF_977035675.1 of Penaeus japonicus. NCBI lineage: Eukaryota > Metazoa > Arthropoda > Malacostraca > Decapoda > Penaeidae > Penaeus > Penaeus japonicus. The sequence continues at coordinate 21,926,850 of NW_028234432.1, read as the reverse complement.
CACCCCTCTCCCCTATCCCCTTCCCTCTATCACCCCTCTCCCCCCTCCCTCTCTCCCCCCTCTCCCCCCCCCCCCTTCCCTCTATCACCCCTCTCCCCTATCCCCCTTCCCTCTATCACCCCTCTCCCCTCTCCCCCTTCCCTCTATCACCCCTCTCCCCTATCCCCCTTCCCTCTATCACCCCTCTCCCCTCTCCCCCTTCCCTCTATCACCCCTCTCCCCTCCCCCCCTCTCCCCTATCCCCCCTCTCCCCTCTCCCCCTTCCCTCTATCCCCCCTCTCCCCTCTCCCCCTTCCCTCTATCACCCCTCTCCCCTCTCCCCCTACCCTCAGCACCACCTCTCTCCCCCTATCCCCCTCCCTCTATCACCCCTCTCCCCCCTATCCCCCTTCCCTCTATCAACCCTCTCCCCTCTCCCCCTCCCCTTCCCCTCTCCCCCCCTCCCCCATCTCTCCCCCTTCCCTCCTCACCCCTCCTCCCTCTCCCCCTTCCCCTTCCCTCTATCACCCCTCTTCCCCTCTCCCCCCCCTCTATCCCCCTCTCCCCCTCTCCCCCTTCCCCAATCACTCCCATCCTCCCTTCTCCCTATCCCCCTTCCCTCTATCACCCCTCTCCCCTCTCCCCCTTCCCTCTATCACCCCTCTCCCTATCCCCCTTCCCTCTATCCCTCCCCTCTCCCCTATTCTTCCCTCTATCACCCCTCTCCTCTCTCCCCCTTCCCTCTATCACCCCTCTCTCTCCCCGCCCCTCCCCCTTCCCGTCTAGCACCCCTCTCTCCAAGATCCCCCCCGCTCTGATCACTCTTCTCCCTCTAATCTCCCCTTCACCCGCCTCTATCCCCCTATCCTCCCCTCTCCCCCGACCTCACCCTCCTCTCCCCGCTTCCCCCCTTCCCCTATCTCACCTCTCCCCTCTTCCAACCCCCCTTCCCTCTATCACCCCTCTCCCCTGCTCTCCCCCTTTCCCTCTATCACCCCGGCTCTTCCCCTATCCCCCCTCCCTTCTATCACCCCTCTCCCCTCTCCTCTCTAATCCCCCTTCCCTCTATCACCCCTCTCCCTCCCTGCTCCCTTCCCTCTATCCCCCTCTCTCCCCCCCTATCCCGCTTCCCTCGATTCACCCTTCTCCCCCTAGCCCCCTTCCCTCCTTTGTTTTAAATTCACCTCCCTCTCTTACCCTATCAACCTTCCCACTATCACCCGTCTCCCCTCTCACCCACCTTCCCGATATCACACACTCTCCCCTCCTTCCCCTTCCCTCTATCACACCCTCCTACTCCCTCTCTCCCTTCTCCCCCCTTCCCTCTTACACCCATCTCCCCTCTCTTCCCCTTCCCTCTATCACCCCCTCTCCCCTCTCTCCCCCTCCCTCTATCACCCGTGCTCCCCCTAACCCCTTCCCGCTATAACCACTCTCCCAAATAGCCCAACTACAACAGCTATCACCCCTCTCACCCTCTCTTCCTCCCTTCCCGGCTAAAACCCCCGCTCCCCTCTCCCCGAGCAAAATTCCCTCTTATATCACCCTCTCCCCTATCCCACACTTCCCCTCCCCCTTCCCTCTAGACACCCCTCTCGCTCACCCTCTCTACCCCTTCCCTCTATCACCCCTCTCCCCTCTCTCCCCTTCCCTCTACCACCAACGAAGAACAGATCCCAATTCCCCCTTCCCTCTATCCACCCCAGCTCCCCCGCTCCCCCTTCCCTCTAGTGCTACCCTTCTCCCAGATAAACCCCCAGTTTCAAGAGTATCACCCCTCTCCCCTGAGAAAAGATCCCCCGTCCCTATTGCTAAAAGAGAAAAGCACCATCTCCCTATCCCCCTTCTCTCCACCTCTGCCCCTCTCCCTCCTTCCAGCTTTCCCCATNTTCCCCCTAACCACCGCGCGCCCATCTCCCCCTTCCATCAATCACCACGACGACAAACTATCACACCTTCAGCTCCCACCGTCACGCTTCCCTTTCCCCTCTCCCCCTTCCCTCTACCCCCCCTCTCTCCCTGACAACACCCATCCATAAACTCCCTTCGTTATTCCACACCAGCAGATTGATAAAGATAAAATAGAAAAAGACATATTTAAAAAATATAAATGTTGAGTTAAAAAAAGGAAGAGTTATAGATGAAGAAAATAAAAATGAAAGAGTGATAAAAGATAAAATAGAAAAATGAAAGATTGATAAAAATAATAAACTGATAAAAAAGTAAATATTTATAAATATAAAATTTAAAATTAAATATATATAAAAGATGAAGATGAAAAGAAGAAAAAGGAAATAGTGATAAAAGAGAAAAAGTGAAAAAGAAAGAGGATAAATAGAAAATTTAAAAATTAAAATTGATCAAAGAGAAAAGATAAGACATTAAAATTTCTATAAGAAAAGTGAAAAAGGGAAAGAGTGATAGATAGCAAAAGTGAAAAAGGGAAATATTTTTATAAAAGATAAACGTGAAAAAGGAAAGATTGATAAAGAGAAGAGAAAAGAGCAAAAGAAAAAGTAAGAGGATAAAAGAGAAAAAGAGAACAAGTACAGAGTGATCTATTGTATATTAAAAGTTACAAGTAAATTGATACAAGAGAAGAAGATGAAAAAGGAAAGAGTTATAAAAAGATAGAAAAGTTAAACAATTAAAGAGTTGATAAAAGAGATCAAATTGAAAATGAAAGAGTGATATAATTAGAAGAAAATTTAAAAATGAAGATTATAAAAATAGAAAAAGATAAAAATGAAGAGTTCTAAAAGATAAAAGTGAAAAAGGAAAGATGATAGAGGAGAAAAAGTGCAAAAGTAAAGAGTGATAAAAGATAAAAGTGAAAAATTAAATATTGATAAAAAGAAAAATTTAAAAAGGAAATAGTTCTAGATTATAGAAAATTGAAAAATTAAAGATTGATAAACGAGAAAAGAGAAAAATGAAAGATTGATAAAGAAAAAGATAAAAAAGGGAAAGCGTTATAGAGGAGAAAAGTGAAAAAGGAAATAGTATAAAGATAAAAGTGTAAAAGGAAAGAAGTATAAAAGATAAAATGAAAAAGGAAGAGTGATAAAAGAGAAATCGAGAAATGGAAAATTGAAAAAGAATAAAATACTAAAAGAAATATGATAAAAGAAAAAGTGAAAGGGAAAGAGTGATAAAGAGAAAAGAGAAAAATGAATAGTTATAAAGATATAAAATAGAAAAAGGAATATGTGATAAAAAGAGAGAAAAGTGAAAAAAGAAAAGATGATAGCTGATAAAATAGCACAAGGAAATATTAAAAAAAGATAAAATAGAAAAATGAAATATGATTCAAAGGAAAAAGTGAAAATGAAATATTATAAAATATAAAATTTATGAAAAATGAAAGAGTGATAGAGAAGAAAAGTGAAAAGTGTTGTGGTTTTTTAGTGTGGGCTTTGTATGGTGGTGAAAAATGGTTTTTTTTGGGGTGTTTTTATAAACCTTTGCTTTTGGGTGTGTGGGGGGTTTTGAAAAGGGGTGATTTGTTTTGAACAGTTGTGTTATGGAAAAGTTGTGTTTTGATAGAAAAATTGTTTAAAAATTGTGTTGTGTTTTGTTTGTTTTGTGGTTTGTATTTTTTTAATTGGTTTTTTTTTTGGGGTGGTGGGGTGTGTTTGTTTTGTTAATAAAAATTTTGTGGTGGAGTTAAACCTAATTAAAAGAGTTGATAAATGAGAAAAGTGAAAAAGAAAGATTTAAATAGATATATATAAAGTTAAAAGTAAATAATTGATAAAATAGAAAAGTTAAAATTAAAGAGTTATAAATAAATGAAAGATACACATTTAAAAAGTATTAGTTGCTAAATTATAAGAAATAGAAAAATAAATATTGATAAAGATTAAGAAAAGTTAAAAGTAAATAGTTATACAAGAGAAAATTTAAAAAAAAGATTGATACAATATAAAGCAAGAAAAAGTAAAGAATATATAGTAGAAATTGAACAATTAAATAGTGATAAATATAAATTGAAAATTACATATTTATAAAGAAACAGAGAAAAGTGAAAAAGGAAAGAGTATAAAAAGAAAAAGAAAAGTAAAGAGTGATAGAGTAGAAGAAACTTCAAAATGGAAAGATTGATAAAATATAAAAGTTAACAAGGAAAGAGTTATAAAAATAAAAGGTAAAGGTAATTAAATATGAAATATATAAAAGAGAAAAAGTAAATAGTTAACTAGAAGAGAAATTTAAAATGTAAAGATAGATAAAAAGAGCAAAAATGAAATATTATAAAATATTAGAGATAAAAAGGTAAAATATTTAAAACATAGAAAAATGAAAGAGTTAATAAAAGAGAAGAGAGAAAAGGTAAGATTTATAAAGGCTAAAACTGAAAAAAAATTAAAGAGTGATAATAGAGAAGAAAAGATAAAAAACACTGAAATATTTATAAACTATAAAAATTAAAAAAAAGAATAGATTAAAGTGAAAAATTCAAGATTTATAAAATATTAAAAAGAGAAAAAGTAAATATAAAATAGATAAAAGTGAAAAATGAAAGATTTCTAATAGATAAAATAGAAAATTTAATAAGTGACAAGAATAATAAAAGTGAAAAGGAAAAGAGTGATACAAGAGAAAAGAGAGAAGAAAGAATTAAATAGTAATAAAAGAGAAAATAGAAAAGTAAATAGTGATAGAGAGAAAAGTTAAAAAGGAAAGAGTTCTAAAATAGAAAAAGAGAAAAACGGAAAGAGTTATAAAGGAGAAAATTGAAAAAATGAAAGAGTTAAAATAGAAAAGATAAAAAAAAGGAAATAGTTATAAAAGAGAAAAGAGAAAAAAGGAAAAGAGTGATAAAAGAGAAAAGTGAAAAAGGAGAGAGAAGGGAAAAAGGAAAGAGAAGGGAAAAAAAGAAAAGTAAATAGGAAAAGGGAGAAAAGATAAAGAAAAATGAAAGAGTGTTAAAAAAAAGAGAGAAAGGTATATAAATTAAGTTAAGAAATGAGGAATATTATGTAGTTATTATTAGTTGAATAATAGGAGGGGGAAAGAGAAAAAATAGGGATAGAAGAAATAGTAAGAAAAGACTATAAGTAGAGGTCGTTATTGGTTATGGTAAGCCCCGCCCACCGAACTCTTACGAACTATGAGGAACTGTTTCCTGTATAAGCTCTACCTGCTGTTCTCCGCCGGAAACTGCAGTATCCTTTCCACGCAGAGCTTTGTGACTGGTAGAGAGCTTCTTTTCCTTTCTTTCGTGTGTGGTGTGTTTGTTCGTTCTTGTCTCTGTCGGAATTTGTTGTTGTTTTTTTTGGTTTGTGGGAATTGGTTTTTGTCGTTTTTGTTTTGTGGGAATTGGTTTTTTGTCGTTCTTGTTTTGTGGGCATTGGTTTTTTGTCGTTCTTGTTTTGTGGGAATTGTTTTTTGTTCTTGTTTTGTGGGAATTTGTGTTTGTTCTAATTTTGTGGGAATTGGTTTTTGTTCTTGTTTTGTGGGAATTTGTTTTTTGTCGTTCTTGTTTTGTGGGAATTGGTTTTTGTTCTTGTTTTGTGGGAATTTGTGTTTGTTCTTGTTTACTGGGATTTTGTTGTACTTGTCTTGTTAGACTTTGTTGTTCTTGTTTTGTTAGAATTTGTTGTTCTTGTTTTGTGGGAATGTGTTCTTGTTCTTGTTTTGTGGGAATTTGTTCTTGTTCTTGTATTGATTGAATTCGTTTATCTCGTTCTGATTTTGTAGGAATTAGTCGTTTTTGTTTTGTGAGAATTTGTTGTTATCTTATGTCGAGGCGTTATCTTTGTTGTTGTTATCTTATGACAGGGCGTTATCTATGTTGTTGTTTATCTTAAAATTAGTCTATATGATACAAGTGCTTATTTAATTTTCTTGCTGTAATTATTTTATCTTTCTTATACTCGTTATAGCTCTATGACAGCCTTCACTAGATCTCTAATCTCTTTTCCTCACCGACAGACCATCTGCCACTCTGCACCATTGAAGAGCAATTTGCAGCCGTCGAGCAATCCATCCGCCAGAGAGGGGGCGAGGAGGGTGAGTGTGTTGCGTCATCCATCCAGTGAATGATGAGTAATTATGGTGAATGATAAGTTAGGAGTAATGTGATGATTGAGGATTTATTTGTTATGATATATGATGTGATGATTTTAGTTTTATTGGTCTGTTGTGAGTAATGTAGTCATTTGACGCTCGTATGTGTATATATGTATATATATATATATATATATATATATATATATATATATATATATATATATATACATATATATTTATATATATACACACATATTTATATATATATATAGTAGGAATATATATATATATATATATATATATATATATATATATAAAAAGTATATGTATACATATCTATCTATCTGTCTGTCTATGTATCTATCTATCTATCGATTTATCTATTTATCTATCTATCTATATCGATTTATCTATCTATCTATCTATCTATCTATCTATCTATCTATCTATCTATCTATCTATATATATATATATATATATATATATATATATATATATATATATATATATATATACATATATGTACACCACACACACACACATACACACACACACACACACACACGCGCATATATACATATATATATATATATATATATATATATATATATATATATATATATATATTTATAGATATATGTATATATATATATATATTATATATATGGATATATATATATATATATATATATATATATATATAAACACATATACATACAGAGAGAGAGAGAGTAAGAAAGAGAGAGATAGAGAGAGAGAGAGAGATAGAGAGAGAAAAAGAGAGAGAGAGCGAGAGAGAGAGAGAAAGAGAGAGAGAGAGATAGAGAGAAAGAGAGAGAGAGAGAGCGAGAGAGAGAGAGATAGAGAGAAAGAGAGAGATAGAGAAATAAAGAGAGAGAGACACACACACACACACATACACACACAAACATGAATATAAGCATGCACATTCGCATATGAATTTATATACATATTTATGTGTAATCCTTCATTTCAGTGCACCTGGGCAGAGATGAAGATTTGTGTAACCTTATATGTGAGGACGAGGAATTTATTAGCCGCGTCATCATACAGCCATTTAACACCCAGGCGTCACGTGACCAGAATGATGTTCATAACGCTAGCTTTCCCAGGTAACATCTTGCATTTCAGGGTGTGTTTGTTTATGTTGTGTTTAAGGTTGTGCTTGTTTATGTGTGTGCTTGTTTATGTGTTTGTTTGTTTATGTGTTTGTTTGTTTATGTGTGTGATTGTTTATGTGTCTGTTTATGTGTGTTTGTTTATGTGTATGTTTGTTTATGTGTGTGCTTGTTTATGTGTGTGTTTGTTTATGTGTGTGTTTACTTATGTGTGTGCTTGTTTATGTGTGTGTTTGTTTATGTGTGTGTTTAACTAACCATATGTTTATCTATGCGTATGTTTGTGGTTATGTATGTGTTTATCTATGCGAGTGTTTATTTGTGTGTGTGTGTTTGTGTGTGTATTTATCTATGCGTGTTTGCGTTTCGTGTGTGTTGTCTTTGAGTGTGTGTGTTGTCTTTGCGTGTGTGTGTTTATGTGTGTGTTTGTGTGTGTGGAGGTATTTAAATATGAAGGTAAAATTTACTCATCTTGTTTGTCACTTCTTCCAGTCATATTATTATCACTTATTTATCACTTATGATTATTTTCATTTGTTATCATCATTATTCTTATCATTATCATCAATATATCATCATTGTTAATATTATCATCAATATCATTATTATCATAATTGTTAAT
>NW_028234432.1:21864095-21871595 GCF_977035675.1 Penaeus japonicus | reverse complement strand
TCTCTGTCCCTCCTCTCTCTCTCTATCTCTCTCTCTCTTTCCCTCCTCTCTCTCTCTCTGTCTGTCTGTATGTCTCTCTCTCTCTTTTTCCCTCTCTCTCTCTCCCTCCCTTCCTCTCTCTCTCTCTTTCTCTCTCTCTTATTTCCGTTTTTTTGTATTGGTCTATTGTTCCAATTTCTTCAGTCAGTCGGCTTCAATGCTTGCAAATGGGATTATTCAGCTGATTTGCATCATCGTTATTATTTAATTTACAAAAGTTATTTTATATTAGTTATTAAGATCAACATAACATTGGAAAATAAATTTCTTCTGACATTCTTTTACGCATACCTTTACGTAAAAGAAAGTCAGCAGTAAGATAACTATATTAATTTAAAAAAAAGTTCCTCTAATATTAACCTTTTCTAAAATGATTTTTTACGAGAATCCCATTCTCTACAACTCGCTGTTATTATAATTAATATCAAACTCCCTCTTCCTCTCCGTTTCTTATCTGCCTCTTCCTTTCATCTGACTTTCAATCCCCCGTCACTCTCTCCCATTCTCTCTTTCTCTTCCATTGTCTTTCTCTTGTTCCCTCTATTATTATCTTTCTCTCATTACCGGCTATATCACCGAGATCTAAATACTTATATATCGGTCCTTATATATCTCTAACTCGTTTGTTATATATATATATATATATATATATATATATATATATATATATATATATATATATATATATATATATATATATATGTATGTATATATACACACAACCACACACACACACACACACACACATACACAAACACACACACACACCCACACACACACACACACACACACAATATATATATATATATATATATATATATATATATATATATATATATATATATATATATATACAAAAGAAAGCTATGAATGTGACTGAATATCTAAAACACGCAAGAGATGTATCTCTTGCGTGTTTTAGATATTCATTCATACCTTTCTTTTACATTTGTCGCTATGAACTCTGTTCATATATGTATATATATATGTATATATATATATATATATATATATATATATATATATATATATATAATATGTATATATATATACACACATTTTTTATTCCTGTTCCGTTATTCATATAGTCAGTCATGATAATATTGTTATTGATTATATTGAATATGATTCTTTTTACCATTCAAAACTTTTCGTTTTATAATTATTTCAGCATCAGAAAATATAATTATCTTAATTTGTTATTCATTTACACATATATCTTTCAAATTAGTAGTCTAAATATCATCAATTTGATTACGTAACCTTTGAATTAGCGATAAACATACAATTAAAGTTTTGCATTAGTTTCAATTAATTTTTTTTACGTTAATAGTCGAATTTGAACAATTAAGGTAAGAATGACAATAATGATTAGGGAATCCCATTACTAATCTCTAATGATGGTAATAATAATGCTAATAGTAGTAGTAATTCAGTAATGATAATATTGGTGAAAATGAGGATTATGATGCTAATAGATGATAATGGTAATAACAATAATAACAGTACAATGGTGATAATAAGTATTAATAAAATTAGCATTATATCATCATCATCATCATTTCGTCATCATAATCACAATGAAACATAATCATAACCATAATCGATATTATCATCATCATTATCATTGTAGCAATATAGCCTAGCATGATAATGACAATAACATAAACACCCATATATGATCATAGAAACAGGTAGAAGCATTGTTTTACATGCCTTAATCTCAGGATAAGAAATCTATTTATTCTCTCAGAACCTTCCTTATTCTAGCCAAAAAATGTACTTATGATCTGCCTTGATCTGCTCTAAGAATCCACTCTTTGTCGTAAATCTAACCGTAATCTGCCCTAAAATTTACTATGTGCAAATGCTCTCTCTCTCTGTCTCTTTGTATCTGTCTTTTTGTATCTCTGTCTGTTTCTCTCTCTCTCTCTCTCTCTTTCTCTCCCTCTCTGTCGTTTACTCTCATATCCTCTCTTTCATTATGTCTTCCCTTTACTTCAGGAAAATCATAGCAACAATCATTACGAATATTATTATAATTATACTGTCATTATCATTATTATTATTATCATTATACTAATATATATCAACACAAATTATTAGAACAACATGAACACCAATGAATGACCATAGCAACAGGTATAAGGCACACAGTGTGCAAACACCATTGTCCTTATTTACCATGATATCTGTTTAGCAAATCTATTCATTATCTCAAAACCTTCTTTTGTATCTTATTTAATCCTATTCTACCCCAAATCTAACCACATCAACTTTACAATACTTAAAAGGATATATCCATTCATTTACAATAACTAAAACAGATGTGTATAATTTCAATGTCTTATTATGATAATTTTAATGTTTTGATATAAATTTGTAGTAATCATCAGACATTTTTTTTTTTCACTTATATATTTTTCTATTATAAAGTCAACGTATTATATTCGCACTAATTAATGTATATGTTATTCACTTGTTTTCTCTTTCTCCCCCCTGCCCTTTATCTGCTTCTTTCTTAGTCTCCCTCTCTCCGTCTTAGTATATAATATATAAAGTGAATAAGTAGAAAGTTTCGATGAATCTTGAAAATAATCTGGATAATTCGAGTCTTTCTGCTCCAAATGAATCATAAATAACAGCAAAACAACCACCCAATCGGACCGAACCAGAAGCTCATACGGATTTGAACCAACTTATAATCCAGAGGCCTGTGCTGCCTTCCCTGCGTGACTGCCGACCGGAATGACCTTTGACCTCGAGTGGGGGACGTTATCTCCGAAGAGAACGCTCGTGAACCGCCAAACACGAGCAAGTGCCAAGGGCACCTGTTAACTTTTCCCGAGGAAAGATTTTTCTGGTCTCGAACCCGGGAACCTCCGACGCTGGAACCAACCTGAAAAGAGAGTTAGAAACTATGCCGACTGTACCACCGAGATCTAATTTAATAAAGCGAAAATAGGAGTTTATATATATCCCCAACTCTTTCATTATAGACACGATATTTGTATTCTCGTTATTAAGGATATTAAATGTGATTAATCTGTCTATGTTATACAAATATTATTCATTAGGTTGATTTAGTATTGAAATATATCCTGTTAATCATATGAAATTAAGATATCAATACAGAGTATTTAACAAATCAATCATATGCTTATCATCAATTTTTAAACAGAATTATGTTGACTATTGTTAATAGACGAAGTTTTAAAAGATTTAATTTATTAATTACATGAAAGAGAAAGAAATCAAAAAAGCAAAAAGAGAAAAATAAAAGAATATATAAAACAAAACGTCAAAGAAATTTTATTTCTCTTTCTTTCCGTCTTCCTCTCTGCCTGCTATGTTTCTTAATTTCAATCTTCCTCCTCTCTCTCAATTTCTATCTCTTTCTCTGTTTCTCTCTCTCCTTCCCTATTTCCCTCTATCGGTCTTCTTCCCTCTCTGTCCTGTCTGTTTCTTCCTTGAATCATCTTAAGGTCTGCAAGTATAATGATTCAGGTTAGTTGCATTCTTGCTAATAAGGATATCTTAACCTTCTTATGCCTAGATTTTAAGTATAGAATTGTCGGTAAACTAATATCTAATAATAATAATAATAATAACAATAATAATGAAAATGATAACAATATCAAATAACTTACTCATTATCATTATTTCACTACTAGCATAAATTTAAATAACGATAACAGACGAATTTCATAAGATTGGGTAAATTATCTCACGAAAGACCACACACACACACACACACACACAAAAGTCACATCCTTGGCCACAAAAAGCTAAAACTATCTTCATTTTATGAAAGAAAAAAAATCCAAAACTTCTCTTCTCCACAAGCTAAAGAAAGTGAGAAATGACCAGAGAGAGAGAGACACAAGATGACAGGAAATGTAGTTAAAGGATAATGCCTATAATAACTCTATAGATATCTACCCTCTACACAAGCTAGAATGATGCATGAGGTTTTGCAAGTCGTCAGTATGAGGCTTTAATATAAATATTTACTTTTTTCAATTTTGAAAACAAAGACTAACCTTAAATTTTATATTATTTAATGTAGAGCTTGAAATATTCAATAAGTTTTCCTTACATTCCTCTCCACATCTATTCCTCTTCTGTGTTTTTTCACAGTAACATGTAATATGCAAAACAGACAATTTTCTTATGGTAATCTTTGATTTGAAGATCTACAAAATTTTACACAAGTAGTTTTAGATCTAATTAAGAAAGAAACCCCTGAACCTTATTAAATAGGAAACAAAGCGATTGTCTTGCAAATGCACCTGTTGCTCACGAGTTAATCTTCACTCAGAGGGATGACAAGGTAGTTTGGGCATTTTCAAACACACCCTCGTCTCTCACGTGATACTTAAGTGCACATGTAACAAACCATCTAAAAGTGAAATCTGAATAGACAGACGGGGTAAAATCTTTCAATGCAGCATTTAATCTCTGAAACTGTTCACGAATACTATGGAATCTATGTTGCAAGTTATTTACAGACAGACACAGAAATTAACGGAGCTTAAAGGTCGAAAAGGTAAATAAAGTAGAAACAATGAAAGAAGGAAAGTGCAATTTACATAAAAAAGAACATGGAATGAAGATTGATGTTCGTACACATGGCAGTCAAATAATGGAAACATGGCGCCATAATTCCTCAGCGTACACATGTATGCTTACTTTTGACGATTCTGTCTTTAAGGTCAGTAAATATTAGTATGTCAATCTGTTATTCAAATAGTAATTCATTCTGGGTGCGAGATTTTACCATTCATTCTTATCAACCATATCTAAAGCGACCTGACCTCTCTCGAGATCGTGAGCTCCAGCCGGGTCGCCGCGCTCTTTCGCTTCCCAAAGACAGCGCCGGCTCCCGTGAATCAACATCCTCAACTTAGATCGGCGCTAGTCACTGATTTCTCTTCAGAGAGCCAAAAGTTCAAGCCCCGTAAGCCAAAAACAGAAATAAAAACTATACAAGCAGGGAAAATTGTATTAAGTAACTAAAGCATACATTTTTGCAGGGTGGGTCCAGTATCAATTGCTTATCAATAAATCAAATTGATTTTTTAATATATAACACAGATGATGAATCTCCCCTCCCATCTCTCTCTCTCTCTCTCTCTCTCTCTCTCTCTCTCTCTCTCTATATATATATATATATATATATATATATATATATATATATATATATATATATATTTATGGAGGGATAATACCGACGCAGCTGATGGTGTGTCCGAGGAAAGCTCGGAACGCGCACTTTCCAGGGTTAATGATGGAGTCTCCTGAATAGGGCACGAAGGTGACTCTCGTGCTCCCCCTCCGAGGTTCTGGCGACGAAGATGTCGTCTACGTAGATGAAAATGCCCTCGAGTCCGCGTGTCACGTCGTCGATGAACCGTTGGAAAGTCCGTCTGGCATTCCGTAAACCGAAAGGCATCCTCAAGAACTCAAACAAGAAGAAAGGTGTGGCCACGGCCGTCTTGGTGATGTCCTCCTCCGCGATGGGGATCTGGTGGTATACTCGTCTAAGGTCGATTTTCGAAAGGACCGAACACCGGTAGCGACGCGGTAAGGGCAGGGTTAGGAAGCGCTCGCCGTAAACACAGATGGGTGAGGCGTTGGCAGCTTCTAGGTATCGGGAGTTGGGGAGGCGTTTATCCTTGTGTGAGGCCGGCGTCGACGAGGAAACGAAGGAGTAGACGTCACAGACGAAAAGGAGGCGCCTCTTGGGGCCGCAGGAGGTGGACACCTCTAGCGCTTGTTTTTACCAGAAGCATGGAAGAGCGCACTGACGAGCGAAGGGACCAAATCGAAAGTTGTAGAAGTAAAGGGCGAGGGCCTCCTGACGGCGTCGTAGTGTAGGCGAGCGTCTGCATTGCCGGTCTCTGTCGTCCCGATGCCTGCGTGTCAGGGACGGCGTATAACTGTTACAATTGCAATTGTTTCTCTCCACCCTACCCGGAGGCGGAGGATACTATGTCTTTCTCCTCGACAGACTCATGACAGATGTCGATCAAGGATAACGCCCACGGCGGGGGTGTGACATAATCTGGGAGCAGTCCATGTCCTTGACCTATAGTGTGTCCTTGAGTTCAAAGCGGAATTGTTTGCAAAGAGGTTGTAATCAAGTGCAAGTCGTCTGTGCATTATCTGTCCTAGCTGCGATCCCAGTGGAGACTGGATGACCCTGTAAAGAAATTGACCCGGCATTTGATCGTTTCGGGTGTCTAAGGGGAAAAGATTGGCCTCCACAAGGAGGCTGATAACCTTAATCCACACAGGAGCACCCATATTGATCCTGGCAGCCTCATTTTGCATGAGGTCAAGCCCTTTCCTGAGTCCAGGATTGACCATGGGGCGATGGAGGCGAAGTTCACAATGGGACGGACCACATGCACATAGAATGATCTAAGTATTCAGCTCCTTGGTGCAACCCTGGACTCTCTGCCTTTTATTTTGCACATTGAGCTCCAGAGCCATTGAATGGAACAATACCTTCCCGGCTCCTTTGGCTTAGAAATTGAAACTATGTCAGTCCCCTTCCAGCACTGTGGCAGCGAGGAAGTCTCCCAGGACCTGTTGATGAGATACTGAAGTGCAATCTCATCTTCAAGTCCCAGGTGGGAGATGATGGGGTACGAGATCCCATCTCAACCCGGGGCTGACTCAGAACTGGTCTTGAATGCCCTCCTTAATTCCCTCATAGAGAAAGCATGGCATCTGAGTCATAGGCTCGACCGCTTTATCTCTGATGAGAGCATGCTTGGCTGGAAGCAATCCCTCTTGGTATACCCTCAGCTCTGCTGGTAGACCGGCGCTACCTGCTTTACCAAGAACTTGAGTACCAGTCTCTCTGCCTCAGACTCAGGATCATTTTGGGTTTGTCTGAGGAATGAGCGATTTGTGTCAAGTTGAAACCTCAGTGTCGAATATTATTTATTTATTTATTTATTTATTTATTTATTTATTTATCTATTTTTTTTTTTTTATTACTTTTTTTTTTTTTTACCGGGATCAGATCCTTTAATTCTCTGTGCCCGGTTGATAGGGCACGGCAGGGTCGCGACGAAGTAAGGTCAATGGCCAAAAATCACCGCGGGAATCAGCCAGTTACGGGTCGTTGCGATCTTATGCTCACGCTCTCTGCAACAACCGGTGCTGCTATAGCAATAGTGTCAGCGTACTTGTTTATCTGCTTGTTATTGATACACATTATTTCAGTTGTTCTCTTTCGTTTTCTCCTGTTCGCATTCTTTTCTGCAATTTTGATATCCCTCTTCGCTCCTCTTCCTTGTCTATCTGTCTTTACCTGTCAATTCAATAAGAAATTAGAAATCATGATCATAATGGTATAACCATCCACCTTCCCTTGCGGTGGGTCCAGGCTCGAGTCCTGTACTCACACACACACACACACACACACACACTCGCGCGCATTTACAT
>NW_028234432.1:21819095-21826595 GCF_977035675.1 Penaeus japonicus | reverse complement strand
CTATTACAAACCTCACATGGCTTGATCTGCAGTGTAGATCTGTAAATATCAAAATATTAAAATGTCCTTTTTTACTATTAAGCTTAATTTTTAGTGTTAGGGGTACATGGGAATCTATAAAAAGCCTAAGGGGTACTGAGGAAGAAAAAGTTTGGGAACCCCTGTATTAGTGAATAGAAATGGGTATCTGTCGGCTTCTTTGGTATAGTTAGTGTAAAGGAATATCGTAATTATTGTAATTAGTGTCATATATCTTCCTCGTCATCATTATTGTTGTTGATATTGCAATTATTTTCGATAATTTTACGTTGCGTATTACCATTCTACTATTTCTAGGTTAACCTCGAAACTACCATCAAACCTATTATTATAACTACTACTACTGTTAGTAATTTAAGTTTTCAGTTAGAGAAGAATAATAGATATTTGCTAGCTAATAACAAAAAAATAAATAAATGATGATTTGACAAAATACATAACATAACATATCAACCCATGCGACTTAATCCGAAAAACACACACTCACGTTCTCACGTTCCGAATACTTGTTTCAAACAACCTAAGGATGAAAAATGTACTTGGTTTGAAGCTTAATTTCATAAGTTGATGTATCGAAGTAGAAGGAATATTTAGGTAATCACGGTCAGCTATTCGCACACCATGACAATATATATATATATATATATATATATATATATATATATATATATATATATATATATAGAGAGAGAGAGAGAGAGAGAGAGGGAGAGAGAGAGAGAGAGAGAGTAAGAGAGAGAATATCATGTTTATACAAACAGCTTTATTGACATGCAACCGTACCTCAAAATTTATTCCTATATTTACATTGGTATACATCATATACCAATGTGTATCCTGTGTGTAAGTTGCATAAATACATCAAGATACAGTTTTGATGTTACACAATTACGTGAATTCTGAAGCTATGACACAGAAACGGTAATTGATATTTTACTGTATTGCAAAAAAGCATTATTATTGTAGTTTTATCTCATCAATATCATTTTATATTGTGGGTTATTTGTGTATTGTGTATCTCCTTTTATGCTTTTAGAATGAACGTTAATGAAAGGATACAGAAACAATGTGTATTGATGTTGAGGGGTGAACTTGGCTTAAGGGGAGAGAGTTTGGATCAGCATGTTGCAGGTCTTAATACACCTCCAAAACTGTTGTGCGAATTATTATTTTTTTTCCAAAATAAAAATATTCGCCGGATTCTCATTTGATAGGGATTTTGCTTTTATTTTTTTTTATCATATCTACTACTAGTAGTGTTATCAACGGTATTGTTCAAATGAGGACATATTAATGTCCTCATTTTGTTATTGGCAACCCTTTCAATAGCATAATTATTATTATTGTTAATGATATATCGACAATACATGTCACGACAGGGTTCCTTGTGACAAATATTATGTTAACTAAGAATGAGATGAATAGTTGCACAATGCAAGATTCGCCATTAAACATCTTAGCACTAAACAGTATCACTTGATGCTTGAAGCTGTGATATGAAAATCAAGATTAACATCTGTTGCATAACGTCCACACTTTACTCACTTTTCTCAATTACATTTTTTAAATCAGTTTTGTGGATTATTCGCATACAAAAATAAAAGACAACTGATTTGGAAAACCTAATGGTGAAAAGCCTAAAGCAAGTTTAGATGGTTAATATTCAACATTTTTACACTAAGGTAAACAACTGTTTTATGTTAATTTTCGTCAGACTAATCCTGTTTATTTTAATATAGTTTCTTTAGGTTTTGTAAACGTTTATATAATCTTGTCATTTACCGTATTTCATTCTTTGTTTTTATACCCTTAAACCTTTTTTCCTGTATGTGTTCTTTTCCTGGTTGTTTTAACCTTAGTGCTTCTTAACAGTGTCTTACCGTTGTTACTTGGTACTTAATGATAGTAATAGAAATAACAATTATTATAAGAATGATGATAATGATAAAAGATATTAGATACTGCTAGTGGCATCCCTCCCAGCCGCCATTTTGTTGCTGCAGAAGACGGGCGTATTGATTCTGGCTCCGTGCCTCAACACCGCCCCCTCTTCAGTCCTCACCCCCCCCCCCCCCGCCTATGTCCCCTTCAACCCCCACCCCCCTTTTCTGCTTCAACCCCCCCTTTCCCTTCCCTTTACTCGTTTTCTTGCCCCCCACCCCCGTTCCCCTCCCGCTCTTCCATCCTCCTCTCAGCCCCCCCCTCCCAACACTCTGTTCCTAACCTACGTTTCGCCGCTCTGTCGCTTCATTTTCTTATTTCTATTTTTCATGATTTTTTCCCCATATGTATGGTATTATTTATCTATCAATTACTTTTCATATGTGTACGATGTTAAGGAAGAATTTATATTTCATTTTACTCAGACATTCTATTATTGGTCATTTATAAGCTGAATGTATAAATACAGTACCAAACACATTTTTATATTGCAAATCCTCTTAAAACATGTTTACGAATTTAGAGTTTCTTTAAATTCTATATTTGCATTTTATATAAATTAGAAAACGGGCCATCTAACCATCACTTATTTTTCTTTCGGAAAAAATCTATAAGTCACCCATTTTGTTCACTTGATTTAGCGTGTTCTGTTGTTTCCTCTTTATCTATCTATCTTTTTCTCTCCTTTTCTCTGTCTCTCTCTCTCAAATTTGTAATAGAAAGTGTTTTCTTGTTCTTTTTAATTGTTATCTGCATATTAGTATTATCATGCCCTTTATCAATATCATCACCATTATTTTGAGTATGATCATGATGGTGATTAATATCATCATCGTTACCATCACCATCACCATCCCCATCCTCAACCCAGTCAACACCATCATCATCACCCTATCACCATCGCCACCAACACTATCATCACACTCACTATCACCATCCCCACCAACATCATCATCATCATCATCACCCAATCACCATCGCCATCCCACCAACATCATCATCGCCCTCACTATCACCATCACCCTCACTATCACCATCCCCATCAACACCAACACCATCACCCTCACTATCACCATCCCCATCCAAACCCATGACCGACCAATCACACCCTCATCCATCTACGCATCCCACCAACACCATCATCACCCATCATATCACCATCACACCAACTCCAGCACCCTCTCTATCACCAGTCCCCATTCCCCATCATTCAACCACATCCCATCACCATCCCCATCCTCATCAACACCCAACATCCATTCTGACCCTACAATACACCAACCCTCATCTCACCATCCCCCACCACCACATCAACCTCATATCACCACTCCCCTCTATCTATCACCATCCCCATCCCCATCAACACCAACACCATCACCATCCCCATCCTCATCAACACCAACACCATTACCACCAACACCACCCTCATCATCACCATCCCACCAACACCATCATCACCCTCATATCACCATCACCAACACCATCACCCTCACTATCACCATCCCCATCAACACCATTACCACCAACGCCATCCCCATCATCACCATCCCACCAACACCATCATCACCCTCATATCACCATCACCAACACCATCACCCTCACTATCACCATCCCCATCCCCATCAACACCAACACCATCACCATCCCCATCCTCATCAACACCAACACCATTACCACCAACACCACCCTCATCATCACCATCCCACCAACACCATCATCACCCTCATATCACCATCACCAACACCATCACCCTCACTATCACCATCCCCATCCCCATCAACACCAACACCATCACCATCCCCATCCTCATCAACACCAACACCATTACCACCAACACCACCCTCATCATCACCATCCCACCAACACCATCATCACCCTCATATCACCATCACCCTCACTATCACCATCCCCATCCCCATCAACACCAACACCATCACCATCCCCATCCTCATCAACACCAACACCATTACCACCAACACCACCCTCATCATCACCATCCCACCAACACCATCATCACCCTCATATCACCATCACCAACACCATCACCCTCACTATCACCATCCCCATCAACACCATTACCACCAACGCCATCCCCATCATCACCATCCCACCAACACCATCATCACCCTCATATCACCATCACCCTCACTATCACCATCCCCATCCCCATCAACACCAACACCATCACCATCCCCATCCCCCATCCCTCATCACTCCAACATCCATTACCAACACCACCCTCATCATCACCATCCCACCAACACCATCATCACCCTCATATCACCATCACCAACACCATCACCCTCACTATCACCATCCCCATCCCCATCAACACCAACACCATCACCATCCCCATCCTCATCAACACCAACACCATTACCACCAACACCACCCTCATCACCACCAACCCACCAACACCATCACCACCCTCATATCACCATCACCAACACCATCACCCTCACTATCACCATCCCCATCCCCATCAACACCAACACCACCCTCATCATCACCATCCCACCAACACCATCATCACCCTCATATCACCATCACCCTCACTATCACCATCCCCATCCCCCCCCAATCCCCCCCCCAACACCAACACATTCACCATCCCCATCCTCATCAACTACCAACACCATTAACCACCAACACCACCCTCACATCACCATCCCACACCCACACCATCATCACCCGCTATCACCATCACCAACACCATCACCCTCACTATCACCATCCCCATCCCCATCAACACCAACACCATCACCATCCCCATCCTCATCAACACCAACACCATTACCACCAACACCACCCTCATCATCACCATCCCACCAACACCATCATCACCCTCATATCACCATCACCCTCACTATCACCATCCCCATCCCCATCAACACCAACACCATCACCATCCCCATCCTCATCAACACCAACACCATTACCACCAACACCACCCCCATCATCACCATCCCACCATCACCATCATCACCCTCATATCACCATCACCAACACCATCATCACCCTCATATCACCATCACCAACACCATCACTCTCACTTTCACCATCACCCTCACTATCACCATCCCCATCAACACCACCAATAAAGGATTCTACCGCCATCTTGCTTTCTTTTTAAACGATTCTCCCTCGGTCTCATGTCCTTCGTCTCCTTCCGCAGGCGAGGAAGGGGAGGAGGAGTACTACCCGTCAGGATCCCCGTACCGCGTCCAGCGTCATGCGGCCAACATACGCGAACGGAAGAGAATGCTCAGGTGAGTACGCTAACGCATGACGTCATGACTTTGGGTCGGAGTGCTTTTAGGTTGGGTCTTTGATTCGAGGCAGAGGTGTATAGGAATGTCTTTTTATTTTATTCGTGCTTTTTTTCTTTTTCTTTTTCTTTTTTTTCTAGTTTTTTTTTCTCTTTTTTTTCTTTTTTTCTAGTTTTTTTTCTTCTTCTTTCTTTTTTTCATTTGTTTTTTCCTTTGTCTCTTTTTTTGGGGGTATGTGTGATGGGCATTTTATTGCCTCTTAGTGAGTGTGTTAGATATTACAATAGGTAAGGATCATAATAAGGAAAAATATGAAAGAAGATGACAACTTAGTTATTTCTTTTATTAACGAACTTAAATTTCGATTCAAACCATCAACCTCTGATTGGCTCCTTATCAGTCATGTATAAAATATTTATTAATGTTGAGTATCCTTTATATTCTCGACTTCCTTTACGTTTTAGCCGTCTTAGAAATACTAGACACATGTACATCATCGTACCTCGCATTTTCAATGTGTTTTGTTCCAGCTATTATTTTATTAAGTTCTGGAACAAATTGTCCAATTGTATAGTCCAGTTGGACAGTATTGTAAAATTTAAGAGTGAGGCAAACATTTTTTGATATTTCTCTTCGACGGATCAACCCTGATTCTTTTTAAGGATAGTATATTTTACTTTTTTGTAAATCTTTTCCTTCCCTTCACTTTTAACGTTTTTTTTTATCCCTTTTTGTTGGTAAACTTTTTTTCCAGTTGTCGATGTTTTTCCTCATTACCTCTTAACCAACAGTGTTTTTCTGTTGTTACTTTGTGTTTTGTGTTCTTATATGTTGTGTTTACCTTTATGCTCTCGCGCCCTGTTGAGGAGCATCGGTAGCTTACATAATAATGACAATAATGATGATGATAATAATAATAATGATACTAATAATGGTGATACTGATAATGATAATAATAATAATAATAATAATATGTCTTATTGCTAATGTTAGCGCTAGTTTTTAGAGGCGTGATTTATCGGTAATTGTAAGGTTATAATTTCCAATATAATTTTTCTTCTTGTAAATGAAGTGCTGCTATGATTGCATCTGTATCCCTACATTACCCTTAGGGTTTAACCTTATGTTACTATCCCTGTTTGTATAGTTATGTATATATATATATATATATATATATATATATATATATATATATATATATATATATATAATGTATATATATGTGTATATATTTCTTGTACATGTGAATTTTATTTCCAACCTGTGTATTTGAATTCATTTTTTTTTTCTTGTAGATCATTCTTTGATGCATGTATTTACCAGTATTTGCTCTGATTTTTTTTCCCATAATACGCCCGTATCCCTCCCTCACTCCGCATCGAACGACTTCCCTCCAATTCCTTCGACCTTTCGAGCCGCAACTCCGCTCTCCGATCGACCTCTGCTGCTGACGCTTTGCCCTCCCTCCTCTCCCCAGCAGTATAAACTCAGCATTCGACGAGCTGAGGACGCACGTGCCGACTTTCCCGTACGAGAAGAGACTCAGCAAGATCGACACGCTCCGCCTCGCCATCGCTTACATCGCTCTGCTGAGGGAATTGCTGACGTCGGAGCTGGACCCCGTGACGCACATCGAGAAGGGGCTCAGGGGAGAGCTGCCCTCAGACCAGTGCCATATGTGGAACACGTCAGGTGAGGAGCCAACTATTTTGTGTGTGTGTGTCTGTGTGTGTAAGTTTGTGCGTTTGTATATTGCGTGTGTGAATGTGCGTGTGTGTAAGTTTATGCGTATGTGCTTGTGTGTAAGTTTATGCGTATGTGCTTGTGTGTAAGTTTATGCGTATGTGCTTGTGTGTAAGTTTATGCGTATGTGCTTGTGTTTAAGTTTATGCGTATGTGCTTGTGTGTAAGTTTATGCGTATGTGCTTGTGTTTGTGATTTTATGCGTGTCCAAACAAGACATCTCACAAACCATCACCAATATCAACCTGATCCACTAACCCCCCCCCCCTTCCCCTCCACCCGCAGACCTGACCGCTCGCCTGTCGTGGATCAACTGGGAGAACCTCGGCGTAAGTCCCAACCGACGCTCCATCTTCTCTACGGTCGGACACAACGCAGACTCGCTCGCCAACTGAAGGGGCGGCGGCAAAGAGGGATGGGAATGGAGGAGGTAGAGAGTGACGGGGAGGGAGGGAGAGGGAGAAGGAGACACAGAGGAAGAGGGAGAGGAAGAGGAAGAGGGAAGGAA
>NW_028234432.1:21811595-21814095 GCF_977035675.1 Penaeus japonicus | reverse complement strand
CTGAAGGACCTTGTCGTAGGTGTCTACAGTATCTGTCACAAGAATGATCCTGAAGGAGGTAAAGGTGCTGAAGTAGACCAGTGACTTGAGCATTGCCTTGGTCTGGTTGAGCTGCCTGGCGAAGATATTCCTCTGGTAGTCATCGGGGCGTTGGTTGGTACCGCAGACTATGGTTACCAGTGTTCTTAAAGGTGCTAGGTTAGGAGAAGGAAAAAGTGTTTGCGCGCTCGCGTTATGTGTTCGAAGGGGAGTCTCGATTTCGAAGCGCTTGTGGTCTTCCGGTTTTGATTTCTGTTTGTGTTCTCTTCTCTCTTTCGACGTGTGCCATCTCTTTCTTTCTTCTCTACTTCTTCGCTTGGTGTCCTTCGAGGCGAGGGCGGGCGCGGAAGTCTCGTAAATCTTTGATGTTCTTCTCGAACGATTTTTTCTCCTTCGTCTCCGTTTTCTTGTCTCGATGACCGGCTCGTTTTCTTTCTTCTTCTTCGCCTTTTTCCTGGTGTCGAGGTATAACTTCTTCGGGTATATCCATGGAATAACTTCGACTCTTGTGCCTTCAACGCGCGCTTCTCGTATTTTTTCTCTTCCATCTCGGTTATCTTTTCTCTGTGTCCGTTGTTTTTCTCGCTCGTCAAAGAATATGCTCGGCTTTCTAGGTCGCCAAGGAAACATCAGAATTCCCAACAAAGCTACTGGCTCTCGCCAGTAATAGGACAGTCCCATACAGGCTGCGCTCCACCATTAACGCCAGAGTCACCAAACACAACCAGCGTCGGGGTTCCTCTCATCACCCTGTCTCTGGCTACGAGTCAACATCGCGGAGAATTTATACATCAAGACGGAAATTCACCCATCACATTAATCATATCATACCACTGTTTATGTGTAACGAGGGAAAAAGACACTCGGAGAGCGGAGCACTGTGCGCCTTCTTCTGTGGATAAATCAAGGAAAAAGATCCTCAAAATATTTGGGAGGAAACTCGGAAAAAAATATATCAGCCATACATGTCCAATGTAAGGAATTTCCTATTACTCAAATTTATAATCAGTCATTCTTAACATAATAACTAAGAAACAATCCACACATATGGGATTAAAGAGAAAAGATAATTAGAATGTTAAAATGATAATAAACTATAATTTTAATGAATTGTAAAAAAATATTCCTTGTCGTGGCCATCATCCCCAGGCGATGACAGTTTGCCGGATACCATTATTACGGACTTATATAATTCTTATTACCTGATGTTATTTATATCAAGAAATAACTCGCACTTATCATTAAAAAGTTAAGATTATTCAAGTACCCTAGTAATAAAGATGGGAAAATAAAGAAGGAAAGTAAAAAAAAAAATATATGTATACATTATTAAAAAAGGAAGAAAGATCGTGTGAAACGAGCTTGCCTTGAGCAGAAATGGAGAGTGACGGAAGTGAAAGCTGCATGAAGGAAAATGACCAATCCTTATATATATATACATACTAATATATATATATATATTATAATGCTATTATATATATATATATATATATAAAATATATATTATATATATATATATATATATTATATTTTTTTTTTTTTTTTTCTACCCCCCCACCACCCCACACACACACACCAACAACTCAACCCACACACTACACACCACACTCCACACACACCACAAAACCATTTTTTTTGTTAGGAGTGGTGAGAGAGGTGTTGTTTTTTAGGTGTAGATAGAGAGTGATGAGGGGGGGTGGGGGGGGTGGTTTTAGTGGTGGGTATGTGTGGGGGGTGTGTGTTGGGAGGGTGTGTGGTGTGGGTGTGTGTTTGTGGTGTGTGTGTGGTGTGTTGTGTGTGTGGTGGTGGGTGTGTTTGTGGGTGTGTGTGTTGTGTTGTGTGTTTAACCTTAATATATAATATATATATGTGTGTGTGTTTTGGTGTGTGTGTGTGTGTGTGGAGTGTGTGTGTGTGTGTGTGTGAGTGGTGTGTGTGTGAGGTTGGGGTGTTGTTTGTGATGGGGTGGGGTGTTTGGTGTGTGTGTGTGAGGGGTGTGTGGGAGGTGTGTGTGTGTGTATGTGTGTGGGTGTGAGTGTGTGTGTGGGTGTGTGGGAGTGGGTGTGGGTGTGTGTGTGTGTGTGTGAGTGTGTGTGTGTGTGTGGGTGGGCGTGTGTGTGTGGTGTATGGGTTGTGTGTGTGTGTGTGTGTGTGTGTGTGTGTGTGTGGCGTGTTTGGTGTGTGTGGTGGTTGGTGTGTGGTTGTGTGGTGTGTGTGGGTTGTGTGTTTTGTTTGTGTGTTTGTTGTGTGTGTGGGGGTGTGGGTGGGGTGTTGTGTGTGTGTTGTGGTGAGTGTGTGTGTGGTGTGGTGATGTGTGTGGTGTGTGGTTTGTGTTGTGTGGTGGGTGTGTGGGAGTGTGTGTGTGTGTGGTGTGAAATGGGTGTGTTGTAAAATTATATATATATTTATATATATATATTTATTTATATATTTTTATATATATTAATTACATATACCTATT
>NW_028234432.1:21786595-21796595 GCF_977035675.1 Penaeus japonicus | reverse complement strand
CTTTCCTTCGCCCCCCTCGGCCACCGGCTATATGCACGAGGCGGCCCGGCCTATATATTTGAATGTTCTAATTTCATATATACATACTATGCTGACCACTTCCTGGGATACTGGGAAAGATATAGAGGCCGAGATAAAGAATTTGCAATGATGAACATGGTGTTATTCTATACGAAAATTATCCTAATAAATAATATTTGTCTAACATAAAGAATCAACGACGTTTAATGCTCTTACTAACGTGAATGCAAATAATCTAAATCATTATCCTTGAAATCATTAGAACCATTAGATGAAGAAAATTAAAAAGACTAAAGTAAATAGAAATAACGTAATAATAATAATAATAAAAAAAATATAATAATGACAAAAATAATGATAAAACAAATAACATAATGAAACATAATCCACAGTTGGTGATATATAAGGATCGATTTTCCCCTTCTTTATTTTAATTAGATCTCGGTGGTACAGTCGACAAAGCTTCTAACTCTCTTTTCAGGTTGGTTCCAGGTTTTCCAGCGTCGGATGTTCCCGGGTTCGAGACCAGAAAAATCTTTCCTCGGGAAAAGTTAACAGGTGCCTTGGCACTTGCTCGTGTTTGGCGGTTCACGAGCGTTCTCTTCGGAGATAACGTCCCCCACTCGAGGTCAAAGGTCATTCCGGTCGGCAGGTCACGCAGGGAAGGCAGCACAGGCCTGCTCTTCTGGATTATAAGTTGGTTCAAATCTCTATGAGGTTCTGGTTCGGTCCGATTGGGTGGTTGTTTTGTTGGAGCCACTCATTTATTCATTTGGGATGGAGCAGAAAAACTCGAATTAATTATTCAATATTAATTATTATTTAATTAATTATTCAATAGGTTCTTTTCTTTTCAAGATTCATCGAAACTAAATATTTCTACTTATTCACTTTATATATTATTAAGACGGAAAGAGGAAGACAGAAAGAGGCAGAAAAAGGACAGGGGAGAGAAAGAGCAAACAATGAATAAGTGAATATACATGATAAGTGCAAATACATACTACTTACCTAGTTATAGAAAAATATATATAACTTTGACTCTATGATAGAAAAAATGATATATAAGTGGAAAAAAAAAATGTGACGAATTACTCAATTTCTACAATTTTACTTCATACATTAAACATTATCATAACATTATAGAATAATATATTATACACATCATTAACGAAATCACATAAATATAAATATTCACTTCTTGACTGAAAGTATTATTAGGACAAAATTATTGGGATTTTTATAAGAAATACATGAAAAGTTTCTCTACTTCTTACCCATAGTTTTCATAAAATCACAGTCAAGGTTAGTCAGTACTTCATGATATATACATTAAAAAATCATTGCTTGACAATTGTTAAAAAATAAGGTAAAATCATGAAACGTCACGAGTTATGTATAAAATGTTTATCTACTTTTGACTGATGTGTTCATAATAGCACAAGTAAAAATTAATTGACATCAATAATTGGGCCCGATTTTTTCTATATTGGAGTTGTAGCGTAGTTTATTCTTTTAAGTATTGTAAAGTTGAATGTGATGTGGTTAGATTTGGGTAGAATTGGAGTAGATAAGATACAGGAGAGGTTTCGAGAGAATAAATAGATTGGCCGAAATAGATCTCAGGTAATAAAATATGGACGCCTTCTTGATTTACCCACATTCAGTCAGGACTAAGCGTTATATTTCAATAATATTGACCAGGTCTTGAAATATAAAGAAAAAGTTTCTCTACTTTCTTAACCCCAAATTTCCAATAAAATCCCAGTTAAGGTTTAGTTCCAGAACTTCATATATATACATAAAAAAAAAAAAAATCCTGCATGACAATGGTTAAAAAAATAAGTTAAATGTCATGCAAACGTCACGAGATATGTATAAAAAGTTTTATCCTACTTCTTGACTGAAGTGTTTCATAATAGCACAAGTAATATTAATTGACACAAAGATAATTGGCGATTCAGGTTTGATAAATGGATTGTAACGAGTATGCATTGTTTGATTTAGTTAATGTTCTTTATGCGAATCACTCTCAATTTTCTTGATTTTGTCACCATTGTAGCTTCTATTAGTATTACTACCATTGGAAAGTTGATGTGGTTAGATTGGGGTAGAATAGGAAGTAGATAAGATACAAGAGAAGGTTTCGAGAGAATAAAAAGATTGGCTAAATAGATATCAGGTTAAAAATCATGGACGGGGGCCGCATTTACCACATTCATCAACTAGAGCGTTATCATTTCACTACAAATAGACCATTCATTAACATTATTATTCCAGTGTTAAATTTTTTGATAATTGTATAGGTAACAATTTTTAAGATATCGTGATTATTGTAGTATTTATGCGACCAAACTCTTCCCAAATTTTCTTGATTTTGTCCGTTGCAAAATGTTACCATGGTGTCATAGTATTACTACTTGTTACTAACCATTCCTCATGTCATACACGGTGTATCTATAACATTCATTATAGAGAAAATAGATTATGTTATTTAAAATATTTAATCCCTTGTAGTAACAGAAATTAGTCGTTTTTATCGGTAGTATAGTGACTTATTATGTTGTTTTCTCTCCCTCATCCTTTCCTTTGCCCTTTAATCACTCAATCTCTCTCTCTCTCTCTCTCTTCTCTCTCTCTCATTCTCTCTTCTCTCTCTCTCATTCTCTCTTCTCTCTCTTTCTCTTTCTCTCTTCTCTCTCTTTCTCTTTCTCTCTTCTCTCTCTCTTTCTCCCTCTCTCCTCTCTCTTTCTCTCTCTCTCTCTCGCCCACTCCCTCCTCTTTCTCTCTCCTCTTCTCTCTTCTTTCTCTCTCTTTCTCTTTCATGATACATAAATTCTGTCTTTAATACCTGATATTTTCCGTTGCCAACTTTTATTGTGTACTTTCTCTATTTTTGTATAAAAATGTGGTCATTACGGTTTGTAGTATATTTTATACAGAATTTTTCACACACACACAAACTCCACCACACACTCACACATATATATATATATATCAATATATTATAATAATTATATTATATATATATTTCGTTTATTCGAGTAATATATATTATATTTTTTTTCTCTCCTCTCTCTTCCCCCCTCCATCCTTTCCTTAGTGGCCATATAACCTCACATACTCACTCTCTCTCTCTCATCTATCCTCCTCTCTTTCTCTCTCTCCATCTACTCTCTCCCTCTCATCCAATCCTCTCTTCCTCTCTCTCTCACTCTCCTCTCTCTCTCTCTCTCTCTCTCTCCTCTCGTTATCTCTCCCTTCTCTCTCTCCTCACCTCTCTTCTCTCTCTCTCCTCGCTCTCTCTCTACCGTCTCTCTCTCTCCTGCTCTCTATCTTCTCTCTCATCTCGTCCTTCTCCATCTTCCTCTCTCTCTTCTTCCCTCTCGCTCGTCTCCTCTCGCTTTCCTACTCTCGCTCTTCTCTCTCCCTTCTCTCTCTTTCTCTCCTCTCGCTCTCTGCCTCTATTTCTTTCCTCACATCTCATTTCTTCCCCGACCCTTTCCTCGTTCCTCTCTTCCCATCCACCCTCAACCTTTCTCGCACTTCTCATCTATCTCATCGCTCTCTCATCTCCTCTCCTCCTCTTCTCTCTTCATCTCTCTCACCTCCTCCTCACTTCTTCTCTCTCTTCTCCTCCCTCCTCTTTCCTCCTCCTCTCATCCTCTCTCTCTTCTCATTCTCTTTCTCTTTTTCATATATGCATATCTCTCTCTCTCTCTTCTCTCTCTCTCTCACTCTCTCTCTCTCTCTCTCTCTCTCTCTCTCTCGCCTCTCTTTCTCTCTCTCATACCGATTTCAACTGACTTAATATCGAGAGGTTTGTTGCTGCCTTCTGCAAAGTTGCCGACTGACTGACCTTTGACCTCGAAAGGGGACGAAAATTCAGTACTTTGCCAAGGATACCCGGATATTAGACTTTAACTTTACCGAGGACTGTCTCTTATAATGTCATTCTGGTAGTGAACGGAACCTGCAACGCTTATACACGACACTGAAACATTAACCACAAAACAACATGCCACATGCCACGTGTCACCGGATGTGATATATATCTCTATATATTGAATAATCTTTTATATATACCTGAAATTTACGCTTATATATAATATGATATATGTCCGTATGCATATCTCACTCTCACTCTCTAATCTCAACTCCCCTCCCCTCTCTCCTTCTCATCTCTCTCTCGTTCTCCCACCTCTCTCACTCTCCTCCCTCTCAGCACTCTCTCTATCTCTTTCTCTCTCTCTCTCTCTCTCTTCCCTCATCTTTCTGATCTCCCAACAACTTCCGCCTCTCTCTCTCTCGCTACTCTCTCTCCATCTCTATACCGATTTCAACTGACATAAAACGAGAGGTGTTTTGGTGCTTGCCCCTTTTCTGCACAGTTGCCGACCTGACTGACCTTGACCTCGAATGGGGACGAATAATGCCAAGGATATCTTTTAACTTCCCCCGGAAAACGTTTTCATTCTGGTCTTGAATCACCGGACCTGCATACGCTATATGCCTGACCTGAAAAGAACAAAATTAAGATGCCATGCTAAACGTGTACCACCGATGTGTATAATCTCCTGGACTTTTTTTAAGATTTATTTCTATAGTTATCTTGATTATGAGTTAACGACTTTCCGTAATTGTCGTTCTGGTTTAAGAAGATCGTTATATTTTAATACAGACTAAACGTTGAATCCTTAACGACTTTGAATAACCAGGCATTTGTTATTATGAAAGAACACAACTAACTTTAATGATATACCGGCAATATATATATGAATTCATATTATATATTATATTTCAATATATATATATATTATATTATAACTATTATTTATATATATAACTATAAATGTATGTATAATATATTCAAATCTAATATATATGTATGTATAATATAAAAATTCAAATGAAGTTTAAGAAAAATTCCTAATTAAATGAGAAGTTTTGGTCATTTTCCTTCCTAATTGAGTTTGTCAAAATAAGTAAAATTCATCAAATAATTGTCTTTTTATTGATATTCGTATTTTCCTGATTCATCAAATAATTTGTTGGTGAGACTACATTTGGGCTAACATCTTCGAAATTTCCCTGACGTACCTTGCTCCCAACATTTGTCTTAAATGCTGCTTACATATAATGGAAAGAAGTACATGAATGAGTGATAGGAGAGAGAGAGAAGCGAGAGAGAAGAGAGTGAGGAGGAGCGCGAGAGAGAGACGAGAAGTTTCAGTTGTTGAGAGAGCGAAGGTAGAGAGAGAAAGAAAGAGAGAAAAGAAAGGAACGTCCGAGAGAGGCAGAGTTGCTCTTAGTAAATCTTTGGGCAGGGCCTATTTCAATTAGATTTACGAAAAGAGTGGTTGATTTAGGCAATCATCAAGGAGCAGGATCAAGGCAGATCATGGAATGCCTTATTTTTTTGGCTACTAGATCTTATAAGGCGTGAAGGTTCTGAGAGAATAAATAAATCTCTTATCCTGAGATTAAGGCATGTAAAAACAATGCTTCTACCTGTTTCTATGATCATATTTGGGTGTTTATGTTATTGTCATTATCATGCTAGGCTATATTGCTACAAAGATAATGATGATGATAATATCGATTATGGTTATGATTATGTTTCATTATGATTATGTTTCATTATGATTATGATGACGAAATGATGATGATGATATAATACTAATTTTATTAATACTTATTATCACCATTGTACTTTTATTATTGTTATTACCATTATCATCTATTAGCATCATAATCCTCATTTTCACCAATATTATAATCACTGAATTACTACTACTATTAGCATTATTATTACCATCATTAGAGATTAGTAATGGGATTCCCTAATCATTATTGTCATTCTTACCTTAATTGTTCAAATTCGACTATTAACGTAAAAGATTTTAATTGAAACTAATGCAAAACTTTAATTGTATGTTTATCGCTAATTCAAAGGTTACGTAATCAAATTGAGGATATTTAGACTACTGGTGGACTACTAATTTGAAAGATATATGTGTAAATGAATAACAAATTAAGATAATTATATTTTCTGATGCTGAAATAATTATAAAACGAAAAGTTTTGAATGATGAAAAGAATCATATTCAATATAATCAATAACAATATTAACATGACTGACTATATGAATAACGGAACAGGAATAAAAAAAATGTGTATATATATATACATATATATATATGTATATATATATATATATATATATATATATACATACATATATATATATATATATATATATATATATATATATATATATATATATATATATGTGTGTGTGTGTGTGTGTGTGTGTGTGTGTGTGTGTGTGTGTGTGTGTGTGTACATATACATACATACATATATATACATATATATACATATATATATATATATACATATATATATATATATATATATATATATATATATATATATATATATATATATATAACAAACGAGTTAGAGATATATAAGGACCGATATATAAGTATTTAGATCTCGGTGATATAGCCGGTAATGAGAGAAAGATAATAATAGAGGGAACAAGAGAAAGAGAAAATGGGAGAGAGTGACGGGGGATTGAAAGTCAGATGAAAGGAAGAGGCAGATAAAAAACGGAGAGGAAGAGGGAGTTTGATATTAATAATAATAATAATAGCGAGTTGTAGAGAATGGGATTCTCGTAAAAAATCATATTAGAAAGGTTTAATATTACAGGAACATTTTTAAAAATTAATATAGTTATCTTACTGCTGACTTTCTTTTACGTAAAGGTATGCGTAAAAGAATGTCAGAAGAAATTTATTTTCCAATGTTATGTTGATCTTAATAACTAATATAAAATAACTTTTGTAAATTAAATAATAACGATGATGCAAATCAGCTGAATAATCCCATTTGCAAGCATTGAAGCCGACTGACTGAAGAAAGTGGAACAATAGACCAATACAAAAAAACGGAAATAAGAGAGAGAGAAAGAGAGAGAGAGAGGAAGGGAGGGAGAGAGAGAGAGGGAAAAAGAGAGAGAGAGACATACAGACAGACAGAGAGAGAGAGAGAGGAGGGAAAGAGAGAGAGAGATAGAGAGAGAGAGGAGGGACAGAGAGAGAGAGAGAGAATGAGATTAAGAGGAAAAGAGAGTGAAGGAGAAAGAGTAAGAGAGACACAAAGAGAGAAAATGGAAGAGGGGAAAAGCGTGGGAGCGAAGAAGAAAAACAAGGATAGAAAAAAAGAGAGAAAGAGGAGAGGGAATGGCAGAAAGGAAGTCAGACAAAGAACGGAGAGGAAGAGAAAGACCTGGAGAATGAAAGGAGAGAAATGGAAAGAAAGGAAAGGAAAGAACGATATTATTCAGATATTAAATACTGATATAATTTTCGGAATATATATCGGCGTTGTTAAGAATATCAGTGGAAATAACAATGATCAAAACTATTACTTATGATTTCTTTTTTTTTTACTTGTATCTTACAGTTACTTATTCTCATTCCAATTTTCATTAATTCATTAACAATTGTATATATTTGAATTCAGTTCAGTTCAGAGAGATTTGCGAAGGCTTTCCTTCGCCCGGGCTATATGCACGAGGCGGCCCGGCCTATATATTTGAATGTTCTAATTCATATATACATACTAGTGCTGACCACTTCCCTGGGAAAGATATACGAGATAAAGAATTTCAAATGATGAACATGGTGTTATTCTATACGAAAATTATCCTAATAAATAATATTTGTCTAACATAAAAGAATTAATGACGTTTACTGCCCTTACTGACGTGAATGCAAATAATCTAAATGATTATCCTTGCAATCATTAGGACGATTTGATGAAGAAAATTGAACAGACTAAAGTAAAATAGAAATAACGTAATAATAATAATAATAATAATAATGACAATAATAATGATAAAACAAATAATCATAATGAAACAGTTGGTGATATATAAGGATCGATTTTCCCCTTCTTTAATTAGATCTCGGTGGTACAGTCGACAAAGCTTCTAACTCTCTTTTCAGGTTGGTTCCAGCGTCGGATGTTCCCGGGTTCGAGACCAGAAAAATCTTTCCTCGGGAAAAGTTAACAGGTGCCCTTGGCACTTGCTCGTGTTTGGCGGTTCACGAGCGTTCTCTTCGGAGATAACGTCCCCCACTCGAGGTCAAAGGTCATTCCGGTCGGCAGTCACGCAGGGAAGGCAGCACAGGCCTCTGGATTATAAGTTGGTTCAAATCTCTATGAGGTTCTGGTTCGGTCCGATTGGGTGGTTGTTTTGCACTCATTTATTCATTTGGAGCAGAAAAACTCGAATTAATTATTCAATATTAATTATTATTTAATTAATTATTCAATAGGTTCTTTTCAAGATTCATCGAAACTTTCTACTTATTCACTTTATATATTATTAAGACGGAAAGAGGAAGACAGAAAGAGGCAGAAAAAGGACAGGGGAGAGAAAGAGAAAACAAGTGAATAACATATACATTGATAAGTGCAAATATAATACTTTGACTCTATGATAGAAAAATATATATAAGTGGAAAAAAAAATGTGACGATTACTACAATTATTTTACATCAATACATTAACATTATCATAATAAGACATCGCAATTATACACATCATACGAAATACATAAAATAAAAATATTCACTTCTTGACTGAAGTATTATTAGGACAAAATTATTTGGAATTTTATAAGAAATACATGAAAAAGTTTCTCTACTTCTTAACCCAAGTTTTCATAAAAGCACAGTTAAGGTTAGTCAGAACTTCATGATATATACATAAAAAATCCTGCTTGACAATTGTTAAAAAATAAGTTAAATTCATGAAACGTCACGAGATATGTATAAAAAGTTTATCTACTTCTTGACTGAAGTGTTCATAATAGCACAAGTAAAATTAATGACATCAAATAATTGGCGATTTTTCTATAATGGAGTTGTAGACGAGTATATTCTTTTAAGTATTGTAAAGTTGATGTGGTTAGATTTGGGGTAGAATAGGAGTAGATAAGATACAAGAGAAGGTTTCGAGAGAATAAATAGATTGGCTAAATAGATATCAGGTAAATAATCATGGACGCCATTTACCACATTCAGTCAACTAAGCGTTATATTTCACTAATATTGACCATGTCTTGAATATAATTCAGGTTAGATTTTATCAGTGTTGAATTATTAATGTTCTTTTATGCGACTCACTCTCCAATTTTCTTGATTTTGTCACCACTGTAGCATCATTAGTATTACTACCATTCATCATAACAAATATCTTCATTAACATCATTATTATTAAATTAAAATAGATAATCTTGTAGGTAACAATTTTTAGATATCGTGATTATTGTAGTATTGAAAAATGTTCTTTCTTTTCCGTTGCAATGTTATGTCGTTAACTTATTTTTGTATAAAATGTCATTACGGTTTCATCTATATTTATATAGAGAAATATAGATCATGTTACAATATTTTTAGAAAATATTCGTTTATCGGTAGTAAAAATTATTATGCTTGTTTTCTCTCCCTCATCCTTTCCTTTGCCCTTTAACTCACTCACTCTCTCTCTCTCTCTCTCTCTCTCTCTCTCTCTCTCTCTCTCTCTCTCTCTCTCTCTCTCTCTCTCTCTCTCTCTCTCTCTCTCTCTCTCTCTCTCTCTCTCTCTCTCTCTCTCTCTCTCTCCCTCTCTCCTCTCTCTTTCTCTCTCTTTCTCTCCCTCCCTCCTCTTTCTCTCTCCCTCTCTCCTCTCTCTCTTTCTCTCTCTTTCTCTTTCATATACATAAATTCTGTCTTTAATACCCTGATATTAGACTTTATTTTGTACTTTCTCTTTATATTGTAATTTGTAGTAAAATTATACAAATTATACACACACACACACACACACACACACACACACACACATACATATATATATATTATATATATATATTTATCTATATATCTATATCTATCTCTCTCTCTCTATATATATGCAT
>NW_028234432.1:21781595-21784095 GCF_977035675.1 Penaeus japonicus | reverse complement strand
AATTGGAACAATAGACCAATACAAAAAAACGGAAATAAGAGAGAGAGAAAGAGAGAGAGAGAGGAAGGGAGGGAGAGAGAGAGAGGGAAAAAGAGAGAGAGAGACATACAGACAGACAGAGAGAGAGAGAGAGGAGGGAAAGAGAGAGAGAGATAGAGAGAGAGAGGAGGGACAGAGAGAGAGAGAGAGAATGAGATTAAGAGGAAAAGAGAGTGAAGGAGAAAGAGTAAGAGAGACACAAAGAGAGAAAATGGAAGAGGGGAAAAGCGTGGGAGCGAAGAAGAAAAACAAGGATAGAAAAAAAAGAGAGAAAGAGGAGAGGGAATGGCAGAAAGGAAGTCAGACAAAGAACGGAGAGGAAGAGAAAGACCTGGAGAATGAAAGGAGAGAAATGGAAAGAAAGGAAAGGAAAGAACGATATTATTCAGATATTAAATACTGATATAATTTTCGGAATATATATCGGCGTTGTTAAGAATATCAGTGGAAATAACAATGATCAAAACTATTACTTATGATTTCTTTTTTTTTTACTTGTATCTTACAGTTACTTATTCTCATTCCAATTTTCATTAATTCATTAACAATTGTTTATTTTTGAATTCAGTTCAGTTCAGAGAGATTTGCGAAGGCTTTCCTTCGCCCGGGCTATATGCACGAGGCGGCCCGGCCTATATATTTGAATGTTCTAATTCATATATACATACTAGTGCTGACCACTTCCCTGGGAAAGATATACGAGATAAAGAATTTCAAATGATGAACATGGTGTTATTCTATACGAAAATTATCCTAATAAATAATATTTGTCTAACATAAAAGAATTAATGACGTTTACTGCCCTTACTGACGTGAATGCCAATAATCTAAATGATTATCCTTGCAATCATTAGGACGATTTGATGAAGAAAATTGAACAGACTAAAGTAAAATAGAAATAACGTAATAATAATAATAATAATAATGACAATAATAATGATAAAACAAATAATCATAATGAAACAGTTGGTGATATATAAGGATCGATTTTCCCCTTCTTTAATTAGATCTCGGTGGTACAGTTGGCATAGTTTCTAACTCTCTTTTCAGGTTGGTTCCAGCGTCGGAGGTACCCGGGTTCGAGACCAGAAAAATCTTTCCTCGGGAAAAGTTAACAGGTGCCCTTGGCACTTGCTCGTGTTTGGCGGTTCACGAGCGTTCTCTTCGGAGATAACGTCCCCCACTCGAGGTCAAAGGTCATTCCGGTCGGCAGTCACGCAGGGAAGGCAGCACAGGCCTCTGGATTATAAGTTGGTTCAAATCTGCATGAGGTTCTGGTTCGGTCCGATTGGCTGGTTGTTTTGCTGTCATTTACGATTCATTTGGAGCAGAAAGACTCGAATTAATTATTCAATATTAATTATTATTTAATTAATTATTCAATAGGTTCTTTTCAAGATTCATCGAAACTTTCTACTTATTCACTTTATATATTATATATTAAGACGGAAAGAGGAAGACAGAAAGAGGCAGAAAAAGGACAGGGGAGAGAAAGAGAAAACAAGTGAATAACATATACATTGATAAGTGCAAATATAATACTTTGACTCTATAGAGAAATATATAAGTGGAAAAAAATGTGATGATTACTACAATTATTTTACATCAATACATTATCATAATAAGACATCGCAATTATACACATCACACGATATACATAAAATAAAAATATTCACTTCTTGACTGAAGTATTATTAGGACAAAATTAATTGGAACTTTATAGGAAATACATGAAAAAGTTTCTCTACTTCTTAACTCAAGTTTTCATAAAAGCACAGTTAAGGTAGATAAGATACAAGAGAAGGTTTCGAGAGAATAAATAGATTGGCTAAATAGATATCAGGTAAATAATCATGGATGCCATTTACCACATTCAGTCAACTAAGCGTTATATTTCACTAATATTGGACATGTTTTGATTATAATTCAGGTTAGATTTTATCAGTGTTGAATTATCAATGTTCTTTTATGCGACTCACTCTCCAATTTTCTTGATTTTGTCACCACTGTAGCATCATTAGTATTACTACCATTCATCAAAACAAATATCTTCATTGTCATTATTATTATTAAATTAAAATAGATAATCTTGTAGGTAACAATTTTTAGATATCGTGATTACTGTAGTATTGAAAAATGTCCTTTCTTTTCAATTGCAATGTAAGTATTTTTGTATAAAATGTCATTACGGTTTCATCTATATTTATATAGAGAAATATAGATCATGTTACAATATTTTTAGAAAATATTCGTTTAACGGTAGTAAAAATTATTATGCTTGTTTTCTCTCCCTCATCCTTTCCTTTGCCCTTTATCTGCCTCTCCTCTTATTTTCTCTCTCTCTCTCTCTCTCTCTCTCTCTCTCTCTCTCTCTCTCTCTCTCTCTCTCTCTCTCTCTCTCTCTCTCTCTCTCTCTCTCTCTCTCTCTCTCTCTCTCCTCTCTCTTTCTCTTTCATATACA
>NW_028234432.1:21751595-21754095 GCF_977035675.1 Penaeus japonicus | reverse complement strand
AGAGAGAGAGAGAGAGAGAGAGAGAGAGAGAGAGAGAGAGGCAGGCAAACAGACAGAGAGATCGAGAGAGAGAGAGACGCAAAGAGAGAGAAAAAAAGAGAGCAAGAACAAGAAAAAGAGACATATAGACAGACAGAGAAGGACAGAGAGACAGACACAAAGAGAGAGAAAAAAAGAGAGCAAGAGCGAGAAAAAGAGAGAGACACGCAAAGAGAGAGAAAAAGAGAGCGAGAGAGAGAAAAAGAGACAGAGAGACACAGAGAGAGAAAAAGAGACAGAGAGAGAAAAAGAGACAGAAAGAGAAACAGACAGAGAGAGCTAAACAAGAAGAGAGAGAAAGGGAGGATCAAGAGGCAATAACCAGGTCATAAATGAATAAAAACACGGTCGTCTTCCGGAGTTACTTTGAAGGTTTTTCTCCTCTCTTTTCTTATAACTTTTCTTTTAACCTTTCCTTCTTCCTCGTTTATTTTTCTACTCCTTTTCTTCTTCTTCTTCTTCTTCTTCTTCTTTCTCCGTCTTCTCTCTCTTCTTTTCTTCTTCTTCTTAATCTCTTTCTTCTTTTCTTCTTCCTCTCGTATCCTCTCCATCTCCTTCTTCTTTCTAATGATAATGGTGTTGATAAATATAATGATAATGATGTTGATAATGATGATGATGATGATGATTAGCATCATTATCATTATTATCATTATCATCATTATTGTTATTACTGATATCATTATTGTAATCATGATAAGAATAACAATATTAATAATGATAGTAATGATAACAGTGATGATATTAACGATAATTATGATTTTGACAATGATGATAACATTATTATTACTAACAACTATGATGATGATATTGGAATAGTACTGATGATGCTTATGATGACAATTATGATAAAGATGATGATGATGAACATGAAAATGCTGCTGCTGATGATGATGATGGAATTGATCAGTTTAATAATCATTAGTATTATAATCATAATGATAAAGAGATAAATAATGATAATGAAAATTGTAAAAATAATAATAATGATGATGATAGTGATAATTATGATGATGATTATTATTGCATAGTAGTATCTTGCATACAAAAATAAAAATAACAAATAGGCTTGTATTCAGAGTAAAGAAAAAAAGATTGTAAGCACGTAGCCATCAGTGATTCTTTCGAACTTCCAAGACACGACTAACATAACAACACTATTTTGCCTATTTTTGGCTGCCATATTTATGTTTGTGATTAGGTGTGAACATTTTTACAAGTTGACAATATTTTCTTGTGCTTATGCAACAAGACAAACACAGACTTATTTACCTTTTTGTTGACACTGGCGCGATGAAGTTAACCGTTAGCTGGCGTTATTTTCATATGGTTGTTATCCTTATTATTATTATTGTTATCATTACTATTATCATTATTATTATTATTAGTGGTAGTAGTAGTATTCAATCAACTTTTATTACTGAATGAGAAATTAGCACTTGAAACAGAAGGAGAGAAAAATGAGAAACGGGAAATAGAGGGAGGGAATGAGGGAGGGAGAGGAAAAGAGAGAGAGAGAGAGGGAGAGAGAGAGAGAGAGAGAGAGAGAGAGAGAGAGAGAGACAGAGACAGAGACAGAGACAGAGACAGAGAGAGAACGAGAGAGAGAGAGAGAGAGAAAGAAAAATAAAGAGAGACAAAAACAGAGAGAGAGAGAGAGAAAGACTAATAGAAAAAGGGAGGAGGAGAG
Organism: Penaeus japonicus; assembly: GCF_977035675.1. Taxonomy (NCBI): domain Eukaryota; kingdom Metazoa; phylum Arthropoda; class Malacostraca; order Decapoda; family Penaeidae; genus Penaeus; species Penaeus japonicus. The sequence continues at coordinate 21,752,366 of NW_028234432.1, read as the reverse complement.
GAAAGGGAGGAGGCCACCACGCCTCCCCCCTCCCCCCTCCCGAGATGGTCTTCTCCCAAAGAACATGACTTCAGTATCGCTCGACCAGCCACCGCTCGCGCCCGTCTCCCGCCCGACTCTTGGACCGCATGGACTTCCGTGAAAGGTCGTTATCTGTCGTCCATTTGCGTTGAACTGTGATGAGAATATGATCATGATAAAAGGAATATCTACATATATCTATAAACACGAGCAAACCCTTGACTTTTGAATACTTAAGTTTGTGGGATTTTTGTTTAAAATGTTCGAAAGAGAACAGGTGCGACAGCATGCGGAAACGAAGTAGAAACTGGAGAACTCTTGTTATTTAGTGACGTTTTTTTCTTCTCTGTTTCGTGTATAACTCCCCCTGCATTATAAAAAAAAGTGTCTACTTAAAGGCATCTTATGTCTTGTATAACGTTACTTAATGGTTGATAATCTACGTCACATACAACAACAAAAAAAAAGATTAAAGAGTGAGGAGGATGATCATGTGAGTATAAAATAGATACGTAGGTCACCCAGTGTTATTGCATAATAAAATGATTCCTTTGCAATATTGTGTTGCAGTGATTCTGTTACACAAATGCTGTGGTTTACGATATGAAACCTATGTGTTCGTAGAGTCATTCACACTTCGTCATAAAGATTCTTTGTTAAATCATAACAAAACATAAAATGGGTTTTCTGTGTATAATTTCTGGATAAGGAAATATGATGAAATTCAAAATGAAATGCAACGAAACACAA
>NW_028234432.1:21734095-21736595 GCF_977035675.1 Penaeus japonicus | reverse complement strand
GTAGTAAATATATGACTAATTTACATAGAATTCTAGAATATCATACATCTGAATGTATTGTAATATAAAATTAAAGACCAGCATCGGCTCGAGAGAGAGAGAGAGAGAGAGAGAGAGAGAGGGAGGAAGGGAGAGTGAGAGTGGAAGAACAAGAAAAAAACGAGATAGAGAAGGTAGAATGGAGATAGAGAAAGAGAAATAATAAAGAGAGAAAGAGAGTACTCCCCACCCACTCTGCTACCCCCTCGACACCCCCGCTTCCTGACAAGTACCCGAAGAAGCTTTTTTTTATGCCCAGTGTAAGTCCCTCATTATCCACCATCATTCATTGTGCGTCATCTGTCACTGCTTACAAATAATCACGACTTCTAATAGCTGAGGGGAGGAAGGAACTGAGGTGAGTCCACTTACTTACTTATTCCCTTCTCCCCCTCCCTCCCCCTCCCCTCCAACCCTCAGCCTCCAAGAATCGCTGTGCCCGAGAAGAGAGCAGGGGGAAGAGGAGGAGGAGAAGGAGGAGTAGGAGGAGGAGGAGGAGAAGGAGAAGGAGGAGGACGATGAGGAGGGGGAGGAAGAAGAGAAGAAGGAGGAGGGTGAAGAGGGAGAAGAGGAGGGGGAGGAGGAGGCGAAAGGAGAAGAGGAGGAGGATATGGAAGATGAGGGAGAGGAGTAGGAGGAATAACGCCATGCTACCTATCGGGTAGTTTGGGCAACACCTATCTCCTCCTCCTCCTCCCCTCCTCCCCTCTTATCCCCCTCCTTTCCCCCTCCTCCCCCCTTCCTCTCCCCATTCACCCATTCACCCGCTTGTGATTTAGTGCCCGCCGTCTTGGTGATGAATCACATTGGATGCCCGAATGCCCATATGCCGTGTCGTGCCGCCGCGCCGCACCCTAGTTCGCCAGTAATAGGCTTTGGAGTTATAGCCTAAGTTGTATTTCTCAAATGAAAAAATAAACAGCAACAAAAAACTGTGTCTTTAATAAATGTGACTTTTAAAGGCGATAGATTTCTTAGATGTAAAAAAGGAACGTGTATATGTGTTGTCAGAATATTTATGAGTCGATAAAAGGGTAATAAGGATCTTTATATATGGATATTATTTGTGCGCAGAATACATGCAATAAGAATTCTAAAAAAATAGTATGCACTAACACTATTATGTATATATATATATATATATATGTATATATATATATATATATATATATATAATATATATATATATGTCTGTTTGTGTGTGTGTGTGTGTGTGTGTGTGTGTGTGTGTGTGTGTGTGTGTGTATGCATATATACATATGCATATATATATAATATATATATATATATAATATATATATATAAATATATACATAAATACATATATATATGCAAAAATATATATATATATATATATACATATATATATTTATACATATATATATATATATATATGATATATATATATATATGTATATATATAAAAGTATATATATATATATATATATATATATATATATAAGTATGTATATACTTATATACATAAATATACGCAGATATACATGCAAATATGGATATACATCTTATCTAAGCATTTATTCATAGCAAATCATGCATGTGTGTATCTGTATCTGTTATATTATGTGTGTGTATGTATGTGTTTGTGCATTATTTTACCTACATCTTACGTTTTTTTCATATTTCAAATTCTTTACAGTTGCGTATCTTCTTTTCCCTCTTCCTCCTCTTTTGTCTCATCCCCAATGCTGTTGAATAATCGTTAAGGATTTTTTTTTCTTTTTTTACTCGATAAACATTAGTTTTAGTATGTGTGTGTGTATGCAGTGTGTGTTTACGGTGGTCGGATGTTTACAAATGGTTCGAAGGGTGTGTGGGTCTATGTGTATATGTGAAAGAAATAAAGAGGGAGAGAAAGACAGATAGATGGATAGAGAAAGAGAGAGAGAGATAGATAGAGAGAGAGAGAGTGAGAGAGAAACAGAGAGAGAGAGAAAGAAAGAGAGAGAGAGAAAGACAGAGAAAGAAAGAGAGAGAGAGAGAAAGACAGAGAGAAAGAAAGAGAGAGAGAAAGAAAGACAGAGAGAGAGAGAGAGAGAGAGAAGCAAAAGAAAGAGAGAAAAAATGAGAGATATTGAGCGAGAGAGAACGAAAGGCAGGGTATATGTGTGAGTATATTTGTAAATGTCTGTACTCCCTGTGTGGGCGTGAGTGTGTTTTCCCTTAGGGCGTTATACATCACAATGGTTTACCTGTAACCCAAAGACCTTCGTATACTCTTCAGAGACCAGGAGGTTTTCTTTCTTCTTTTTTTTTTTTTTTCTTTTTTCTTTACTTTATTTTATTTTTTTTTTTTTTGTTAAATAACTTTTAATCGTTATTCTTCTTATTTTTTCTACTGATATTTCTTGCATGAATATTCTTTAACTCGGGGAGGGTGTGGTGTTTGCTTTATTCTTCTTATTTATAAGTGTGTGTGAGAGAGAGGGAGGGTGAAGGAGAG
>NW_028234432.1:21694095-21699095 GCF_977035675.1 Penaeus japonicus | reverse complement strand
GCGTAAACGTAAATCGATTGAATCCTCTGTGACAGGAGCGTTGGATCCTCTTCTCAGATCACCAATAGGAACAGAATATTGCAAAGTAAAGATTCAAATTCTCTTCCAAGTTCGCCAAAAAGAACGGAATATTGCAAGAAGCCTATTGAATCCTCTTCCCTGACCTTCCCAAGGACCTAACATTACAAGAAAATCATCAAACCCTTTTCCAAGGCCACCAAAAGGAACCGAATACCACGGAAAGAGCACCGGATCCCCTTCCAGAATCGCCAAAGAACGGACCATTCGCCTATGATTCCCGCGCCTATAGCCCGAGTGATTAAGACTCGGAAAATCTCGGAGGAAGAAGAAGGAGTTTGTTTTTAAAGAGATTTCGCCCCTTTTCTTAAAGATTTTAGCTCATGGGAGAATGGCTGCAACGGGTCGTGTTGTCGGATATGTTCCTCAGCCCAGTTACGACGGACAGGTGAGTGTCAGCGGGGCGAAAGGAGGGAAATAAGACCCAAGAAAAGGGGAGTTGTCACGTGAGATGATAAAATCCTCTGAGTTTTGTACAACAGAAACTTCACTTTTTATTGTTATTACACGTAGTTATTACGTCATTGAGCGGTATTTGCGTTACCCAGGTGTCTGTATGGGACTCGGTATTCACAGACCTTTATCAAGCGTTAAAGTTTAGTGGGATTCGGGCCATAGACATATTAAAATGCTAAATACAAAATACAGTCAAAACAAAATACAGAAAAGTGAGAAAAAAAAAAACTCCGTAATTAGCATAGTCACATGACTTCCTCTGTTTACATAACCATCTGTCAGTATTGCTAGAAGATGTGGATAATGATATGAAAACAATGGAAGTTACTATGTCAAGATTTATGCATGATTAGCATTTAACCTTGAGGAATATAAATTTGTTGATGTTCAAGAATCTTGCAACATCTTTTACCACAATGGATTTGTAACCCAATGTCGCCGGAAAACAATCTGATTGCATGTGCCGTTGCATCTTATTGATGTCAAGTTGCCCTCGTGAGGTGAAAATTAGAGGTGCAAGGATGACAATTCTCCCCCCAGGCAGATTATTCTTTTTTTTATAAAAACATTAAGAGACAAGATATAGGCTGACTTTGAAGGCTGTTGCTTGAAAAATAGTGCTGATAGAGCCAGAAAAATTCCATGTGTGCATAGTACAGACAGCAGCCTCTTTTGTCATGGCATGTAAAGGTGCCCTTTGAACTTGGGCCTACCCTCGCCATGGTAGATAGAACATACAGTTAACAGGCAATTTCCCCTTGTGGCCTTTCCTGCACAAAGCAACGATAAAGAAGTAACATAACAGGAGTGTTGTGGCCGTGACCCAGTTTTCCTCGCAAGCCAACACAGACTGCATAATTCATTACCGCTATGTGTTAACTTTTGAAAGTGATGGCTTTTTTATCTGAAATATCTCTTCTTTCATGGTTTTGCACTCTTCATGTCATTAACCCAATCCTGATGGGCCCGGTGAGAAGTGGCAACCCCCTCTGCCGGGCCTGGCGAGAAGTGGCAACCCCCTCTGCCGGGCCTATGCAATATTGCATTGGGAACGTCACACTGGTGTGTCGCCCCATCATCAGGCATTTAGCCGTGTCACATAGGTGTGACACACCGTCATCATTGGGTTAACCCTTTTGAGATGGGCCATATCTTAACCCATTGTGGATGGGGATAGATTCGCATGCCTAATCTCCAGGATAGGTTTTATTTTAGAGAGAGACAGCTTGAAGCAACATGATTTGAATCTTCCTACTCTCTTTTAGTCATTCATTGTAAAACTAGAGCTGTTTTTGTTTTATTTTTTGTTTGTTTTATTGAGTTTAGAGACAGGCTCTATCAGCGCTGCAGTTGACTAAAAATTTAGTATATGATCCACACTATCTCATTATTTTCTCTATACCCAGTGTGATAGAAGTATTGCTGTTTTATGGGAGGACAAAAAGCAACTTTATTTTTTTGTATTTGTGTACTGTCGTGAATGAATACGAAACATATAACCATCTACAATGTAGATAACATGAAGAAGTAGGGAAGATAAATGAAACCTGTGCTTGTGACTGTGAGTGCCACAGTGAAAGGCACTTTAGAGCAAGAGGTCGTCCACTTGCTGTGTGCCATTGTCTACAAAGATAGTGCTTGCTAGAGACCGTGGATGGTTGCCATTCAAGGCTCTCTCTCCTGCTGGTGCTAGGAAAAAGTGGTGCCATCTAGGTTTTGGACGTTAAGCTAGCTTAATATTACGGTAATTACAGTAATTATGACTGCAGTTGCCATCATCACTCACTCCTTTTTCATTGCACAATGAAATAGCACAGTGATCCAAAATCCCCAAACGTCATGTACATCATGACGCCTGTCATCAGGCCAAAGCTCCTAATCATGTATGTCATGACACCCGTCAGCAATAGGTTAAGATGTACAGCCTGGGCTAGGCATCTTGAGATGTACATGTTTTCTATAATTTTCTAGATTTATGGTATGAAATATGAGTCTATATATGATATATTAGCAAAGTGATACTGATTAGCATTTGGTATAATAGATCAGTATAGCTGAATGATTACATGTCTTGTAATTTTTAACAATCTGAAAAGTGCAGCATGTAAGTGATCTTTCCTAGTGACAGTTGTTATTGCAAACAGTTAAACATTTCTTATAATTTTTTGTAGTTATTTTACGTTTCACTATAACAATTTCCTGCTCCTTTGCATTTTCACAATCATGAATTTTGACAGCTAGATTACCTTTCATTCCTAAACAGTCGCTACTGAGAAATTTTTCCTTTGGATTTTTATGATGAGTATCATATATTTTTTTTAACAATATTGTGGCCAAATAGAAATAATAGACATTAGTATCCTTTTTAATATGACATTAGAGCCTTTCAACGATCCCAAGTGTTGGAATTGTGTAGATTAGATAACCAGCAATCCAGAACTAATCAAAAGAACCAAAGAAAAGTGAAATTTCAGTGTTCCCTTATTTAAAGGAATGTGGCTTTCGGACAGCAGATAATTAGTAGAAACTAACCTATTAACTGAAAGGTGTAGGTTTTACTTCCTGCTGTGAGGCATATCCTCCATCCACCTACTGTGTGCTCCCTTGGGGACCAATTGGCGGAGCCCCTTATATAGAGGGTCAGGTGGGGTATGTGGTGTGTAGAGCTTCAGGGTTTGCTGAAACTAGTAGTGGATTCCTGTAGACTTTTAAGTTGGAGGTTCAGTATATAAACTTAACCCATTGCATATGGGTGTCATGACTTGCACGTTAGCACTGATTAGGCCTTAACCCCTTCACTCCGAGCAGTAGAAAACGCTCCTCGCGCCGTATCCAAGCTGCCCGCGCGCGCCAAATTTTAAACGTCGCTACTGATTATGACAAGTTTTAAGCCAAAACCTCTACAAGTTTATAGCCAAAACCTCAACATAATCATCATGTGTTATATATCAAAATATGCATAGTTAACATCTTCCCCCATATGCATGTGACAAGTTATTTACATGGGTTGGGAGGAAGATGGAAAGAGTGACCTTGGTGGGAGGCCTCATTCAGATAACCAAAGAAAACGATTGAAATAGTATGGTAAACTAATCATAATATGTTTTATATTTTTACATAATGTTCCATAAATAAATAATAAAATGATTGCTAGCAGGGCCCATCAATGCCTCCCCTGGTATAAGCAAATCCCACTCTTATGTAATAAATTATTAATAATGAAAGTCAAGTAATATATCGTATCATATCCGACCTCTATTCTGAAAGATCTTGTACAGTATCCGGAAGAAAGAAAACGCAATTCCACCAGAACTGAGCCATGACGCAGTATGCGCGTCCTCGGATTTGACGCGAGCGCTGCGATGACGCAGTATACGCGTCATCGTGTCGAAGTGGTTAAAGATGGGTGTCATGACTTACATGTTAGCACTGATTAGGCCTTAAAGATGGTTGTCAATGCGTACATGATGTGACATCAAGATCTGCTCACAGGTAAAGCATGCACTCATGAAGTATTATGGCTGTTAAAGCACTAACTCCAGAGCTATAGGGGTCCGAAGTTAGCCCAAATCCAAGCCCAAATTTTATGATGGATTTATGGAAAATATTGTTTTGGTTAGTCTGCACTATCCAGAGGGCAGAGAAAACACTTTCCCCGTCCCTCTAATTTTTGGCTGGTGCCACTAGTGTCATAGATCACCCGCCCGATGACCAATTAGGTTGTTAGGCACTCCATCTGCAATGGTTTAAATTGGTGGGGGACATGACCATAGAATTTCATTGGCTTTTTAAAGCTTTTTTTTTTTTTTTCTTTTTTTTTCATTCTATAATTTATTCTATTTCATCCATCCTATTTATGTGGTGGAGTCTTGTTGGCATTGAATGATGTGGTCTTATTTTGGACAAGATCCATATCTTTTTCTTGGAAGGAAAAAATAAGGAGAAGCAGCTGTACTGACATGGGCACATTGCAGACACTGTTTTTACTCTAGGTCACCTTCCCATGCTGCCTGTGCATTGCACCTTTAGACGAGAGGGTTGTGTGTTGTTGCTCCCTGAAACTGGAGCTCAGTAGAGAGATACCCTTATTGGCTTTCTCTCCTGCCTCTGCTAAGAGAGAGTGGCATCCTTTCTATTTTTGATTTTAAACTAAACTAATTTTAGTGAATATTAGGGTAATTATAGTAATTATAAGGATAATATTCACATCAGTCGCCAAATAGAAATAATGCTTTTAGAGTAATAAAGAAACAGAGTGAACCACTCACCCAACCTTTCAAATATGCCATGACGACTATTGCCATCTACGTCTTGAAGCCCATCATCAAGGCCCAATACAGTGGTGACGCCCATCCACATTGGGCTAAGATAAGTTCAAGTTGATTAAATTGGGCAGGTCAAGTTAGACTAACCCATTGCAAATGTGGATAGATTTGTTTGCTCATTTTCCAGGATGGGTTTTATTT
>NW_028234432.1:21671595-21686595 GCF_977035675.1 Penaeus japonicus | reverse complement strand
CTTATAATTTGGTTCTCTGGCTTAGGCTCAAAGAACTGCAAATCCTCCCACTTCTCTGTCTCCCCAGCTGCAAATGAAGCCTGATTTTTCAGCAAGGCAAATTTTTTGAGTTTGCACACCAGTAGATTTGTATTTCACTGTCCTAAATTAAATACATACTTCATAGTTGACCATGATAACTTATGTTATTGTGGTTGCTCCTCTCATATGAATGATATAGGCAATAATTTGCTATGAGCTTGCAAATGGAACATGAATGCAACAAAATCTTGTATATCTAATACTAGAATATGATATGTATTTTAATATTTTTATTAATTTATTTGAATAGTAAAAAGACAGTATTATACTAGGTGACTCATTGATACTTAATAATATGGTGTGTAGAGGAGAGAGGACAGGATAGGGGACATGAGCACATGAGATACACAATATGGTACCAGATTACTGTTTTACACTGTGTTTACATCACAAGAAAATAGAGTTAGGAACACAGCTGTATGATTGGTTCAGGGAGAGAGGAGCCTACAAAGGAAATAGGGTTATAGGTATGATATGGTGCATGTGGCAGGAGGAAACTTGCCAAGCAGTACCAAATATATTAATGAATTCTACATGTGTCTCATTCAAAACAAATATGATGCAGTTTTTGATAGTGTGTTCATAATCATGGGAAACAGTAAAACCCTAATGGGATATGGCAAGTCACAATCATGGGGTTATTAAGGGGTTAAGGAGGAAGGATGTCCCGACATATCCACTGTCTAGTACACTGGCAGAACCAAGCAAATCAAAACTCCAGCTTACCACTGTAATGCCTCCAGGAGCATCATCAGCTGTAAGGTGGGAAGGGGCACATGGTTTCATGATCTAAATTTGCTTCAAGCTAAGTGATTTACAGACAGCAGAGCACTTATCCCTTTATTTATGATTACTTTATTAATATGTATATACATTTTTTTGTGGCTGAAGCTCACCTTCAGTTGAACAGTATTTTAGTGTGTATAATGAAAAAGGAAGCATGGATTGCATCTTTTTAATGCTTTTGTGTGGAATAATTGGATGTTGCTTAAACTGATTGAACTGTTTATATAATTCTTATTTGGTGTAAGCTGGTGAACAAAGAATAGTACTTTTTTAAACGAATCCTCATGCAGCTCTTTGTAAACCACGTTATCATGTATATTTCTTTGGTGTTCCCTTCTGATAATGGCACATGTTATCTCCTTCTCCCCCTGCTGCTCCTCATCCTCATCTTTTTTCTTTCATCATCCTCTTCTTCCCTCATCCTCTTCTTCCCTCATCCTCATCCTTCCTCCTCTGTCTTCTTCCACCTCCTCCTCCTGGTCCTCTTCCACCTCCTCCTCCTCCCCTCTCCTCCTCCTCTACCTCCTCCTCCTCCTCCTTCTTCTTCCCCCCCCTCCTCCTCCTCCTCCTCCTCCTCCACCTCCTCCTCCTCCTCTCCTCCTCCTCCCCTCCCCCCTCCCCTCTCCCCTCCTCCTTCTCCCCCCCCCCCCTCCCCTCCCTCCTCCTCCTCCTCCCCCTCCTCTCCCTCCTCCCCTCCTCCTCCTCCTCCTCTCCCCTCCTCCTCCTCCTCCTCCTCCTCCTCCTCCTCCTCCTCCTCCTCCACCTCTTCTCCTCCTCCTCTTCTCCTCCTCCTCCTCCTCCTCCTCCTCCTCCTCCTCTCCTCCCCTCCCCCCCTCCTCCCCTCCTCCCCTCCACCCTTCTCCCCTCCTCCTCCTCTACTCTCCTCCTCCCCTCCTCTCCTCCTCTCCTCCTCACCCTCCACTCCTCCTACTCCTTAAACTTCTCCTACCTCCTCCTCCTCCCCCCCCCCTCCTCCTCCTCCTCCTCTTCTCCTCTCCTCCTCCTCTCCTCCTCCTCCTCCTCCTCTCCTCCCCTCCCCTCCCCTCCCTCCTCCCCTCCCTCCTCCCCTCCCCCCTTCTCCCCTCCTCCTCCCCTCCTCTCCTCCTCTCCTCCTCACCCTCCACTCCTCCTACTCCTTAAACTTCTCCTACTCCTCCTATTCCTCCCCCCCTCCTCCTCCTCCTCCTCCACCTCTTTTCCTCCTCCTCTTCTCCTCCTCTCCTCCCCTCCTCCCCTCCTCCCCTCCTCCCCTCCACCCTTCTCCCCTCCTCCTCCTCTACTCTCCTCCTCCTCTCCTCTCCTCCTCTCCTCCTACTCCTTAAACTTCTCCTACTCCTCCTATTCCTCCCCCCCCTCCTCCTCCTACTTCTCCTACTTCTTTTCTTCAGCCTTCTTTTGCTTCTGAGTGATTGTGTCTTGTACTCAGGTGAAGCCAGCTGAGCATAAACTGCTGCTGGAGGTGTTTGACGAGAACCGCGTCACAAGGGACGATTTCTTGGGCCTGGTGGAGCTGCCGCTGATCAACCTCCCACGCGAGGTCGAAGGGAGACAGATTCCGCACCGCCATCATCGCCTTCAGCCGAGAAGGTTGGGTTGACTCTGAGTTTTTCAGTGTTTCGTAGATGTTTTCAGTGAATAATGAAGGAAATATGTGTGGAAAAGCTATGGAATAGAATGTGGCCACAGGAGTGCTTCGATTTTGTATTCTTGCAATGGATCTGTTTAAGTCGTGTATGGGTATTTGTATATTAACGCATTAGGTTTACACTTTTTTGTCTCTTCAATGTAGCTTATTTGAGTTTACTATTATTCTTAAGTATTCAAATTGCACTTTCTTTCCAGTGTTAGCATTCTTTCATCACCTTTTTTCACCTTTATATGGCTAATGGTTAATGGTATAGTATTTAATGAATGTTGTTTAGAATATGACAATTTTAGTTTTGATTTTAGGTAGAAGAGAAGTGAATGTTGATAAAATTTTGTTAATTCAATTGTATAAGTATAAAAAAAATGAAGCTAGAGCCATACTTTGATAATGGAGTTCTCAATCAAATGGTAAGCAATTAATATTAACCCATTAATGATGGGGCTGTTTTGTCTCCAAATGGTCGAAACACTGGGATATTTCAAACGCCTCGGGCTATTCACCTGCACTGGCTGAGGCCAAGTGCTATACGCCCGATCACTTTGACGCACCGGCCAGGAGGATAGCCACAATAAAATATCTCATTCCCAGTGGCTGACGCTGCCACCACTTGACATGATATCTTGTCACCCATCATAGAGGGGTTAACCTAGTCTTAATGGTGAGACTGGTGTGTTTACTTTGCATCAAGGTCTTTCCCATTGCCTGATCTTTGTAGTATAACAGATGCAGGAATAGTCCTGGACTATCTGTCACCATAATTCTGTCCAGAGTGTCCCTTTCTATTAATTATGAATCCTAAGGTTGACTCCTGTTATATGTAGAAAGAGAGTAAGGACCTACCCTCCAGGTAACACTCTTAGCATCCTGGCCTTTCTCAGGTATATGTTGTGTGTGAGCTCTTCTTATCTGCATAGATAAGAAGAGACTAATAAGATATAATGATAATGATAGAAAAAAATACAAAAATAGGTTGTTTGCTATGCATCATTTGTGTGTGTTGTGTGTTGTGTGTGTTGTGTGTTGTGTGTTGTGTGTTGTGTGTTGTGTGTGTGTGTTGTGTGTGTGTTGTGTGTGTGTGTTTTGTGTGTGTGTGTTTTGTGTGTGTGTGTCTGTGTGTGTGTGTGTGTGTGTTGTGTGTGTGTGTGTTGTGTGTGTTGTGTGTGTGTGTGTTGTGTGTGTTTTGTGTGTGTGTGTGTGTGTGTGTGTGTGTGTGTGTGTGTGTGTGTGTGTGTGTGTGTGTGTGTGTGTGTGTGTGTGTGTGTGTGTGTGTGTGTGTGTGTGTGTGTGTGTGTGTGTGTGTGTGTGTGTGTGTGTGTGTGTGTGTGTGTGTGTGTGTGTGTGTGAACAGAAGGGAGATATGTTAAGGGAATGACAGAGCCCATTTTTTAATTTCTTCTTCAAACTTAAAAATCATGGGTATTTTGGTGATCTAGAAAAGTTTGTCAATATTACAAGAATCCCAGGAAAGAAGTCTATAAAAAGGGCTCTGTTTATCAGAAACAAAAGGAGATCTCACATCTATTTTGATGAAAATTGCATCAGTGACATAATATTCCTTCTTTTTGATAATGAAGTCTTAGTACATATACAAACTAATGTACTGATTACCTTTTACATATCCCAGATGTCAATGCATTGTTGTAATGAAATGTATTTTCTTAGAATATTAAGAAAGAAGAAAGAAAGAAAGAAAAAAACATGTGTTTTGGGTTACAGAAATATACACTGAGTAGTAAAAATCCTCATGTACAGTTTAACCCATTCATACTGGGTGACGTCCTGTCACGCCATTATAATATTTTGCTTCCTCTGGGTGACATCCTAAGACGTCATGATCTCTCCCCCAATATGTTGTTTTAAATCGTCTCATATGAACATGATCACAGGAGTTTCTTTTGTATAGACGCATTTTTATTCACTAGTGAAAAGAATGTAAGCAAATACAAAAACCTCCATTTATCACCCCATTGAAATGGGCGGGTAAAATGTGCTCGTAGAGGCGCCATACATTGGCTCGGAAAGGCTTCACCTTATTCATTGACACCTGGTTAATTTACCAGAGAAATCTCTCATTGATCCGTGACACCTGGTGAATTGGGTAGGAAAAGCCTTTCCTTGATGAGTCACATCTTGGGTTCGTGAGTGACTGAGAGGCTGATTCTTTATGCCTGTGCTTCCCATTTCAGTGTTTCATTTCTTCATTCTTTGCTTTATCTTTCTTTTTTCTTTTTTTTTCTTTTCTAATTAGTTTCAGTTTTCCATCTTGTTTTATGATTCATTTTGGGGAAGGGTAAATTTTCTATTATGGTGTGATAAAGATTAGCATGTGTTTTCTGGCAGTTTCTTTTCTTTCGTAAGTAACTGCACTTGTCATGTTAAATACTTTATAAAGAAAGCTAAAACTTATCTTAGCAGTTTAGAATCCTGGAGCAGTTAAATCCAAATTAATGTATGTGACTTTGTTGCTTAAAAGTGATAAATATTTCTTAAACTTTTATGGATGTTTGCACATAGCATCATGGCATGTGTGAAAAATATATAAACATCTTTGTCATGCTGAAAACTTCTGAAGATGGTTTATATTTATTGATTTTTATATTATTATTTTATTTGTATTTTTTTCTAAGCACAGATGGTAAATATATTAGCAATAGAGAATTAGCAAAGGAATAGGTATTGGTTCTTGTGGTCATTTTCAGTTATCAACACTAAATCATTTTAAATATATTTGTCTGATCTGAAATTGTAGTATCATATCATTTGACTGTTAATTTCTAAATGGAACATTTCAAGTGTAGACTAGCTATGTATCCCATGGCATTTCCACACATGAAAATTGTAGAGACCCTAGAATTTTAAATTTCTTATACTCTTGTGAAAGGGACTTGTAATGTGCATCCTTTACCACACTACTTTCAAGTTTCTTAGTAAGACTAACCAGCGGCAATTCCCCTCCAGTGCGAGGTCCCGGGTCAAAGGTCATCTACAGCTGTATGTCGCTTATATAGTGGACGACCCTCCGGGCAGCAGTGGGGCCTCGGGAGAACAAACTCCCGAGGAAGCAGGATGGGAGGTGGTCAGCATCGACAACAGCACCGGCCATGAAGAATCACCTGCACAGGTAAGTCGAGGAACAGAGAATGGAGGAGGTAGTAAACTTACTTTTTTTCTTATTCTTGTTCTTATTCTTATTCTTCTTTCTCTTCTTCTTTCTCTACTTGTTTCTCTCCTCCTTCTCCATCTCCATCTTTACTTATTATTATTATTATTATTATTATTATATATCTATTTATTTTTTTCTTATTTCTTTCTTTCATCTTATGTCCCTTTTTTCTACATTTTTACCAAATTTATTCTTATTATGGGAATTACTGGTAGGGGTATTTTTTTTGGATTATTCGGTTGTAACAGGCATTTTTCTCTCTTTTTATGTATTTTAAGATGGGAGTTGTGCAAAAGGACATTTTCTTTCAGAGATCAAATACTTACCAATATCCATTAGCATCAGATATATACATTTTTTAGTACTTTCGTAATGAATCAAATGTGTTCCAGAAGCATCAATAATAGATCTAGTTATTGCAATGAGCATTCCATGTTGCTTATATTGAGCCAAATTTCTTGCATGAAACTATCCTTTTTTTTTGGGGGGGGGGATTAATTCAAAATCCTATAATTATGATAATAGGTAAACCACATATTAATAGATTTACTAGATATGTGGTCAATACTATATGATTTTAAAAGCAGTTAGCATTGGAATATTACTTAAGCTATGTAAGTTGTATAACCTCCAGCTGAAGCAAGGAGAGGCATCAGTGCTTAACAGTAACAAACTTAAAGATATGAATAGGAATGGGAGAATGGGGATGAGAATTGAAAGTGTGTTTGGAACATTAATGCACAAGAGTAATTCAGCGTCATTATATCCTTTCCAGATAAGGAATGCTAATTCTTGAAAGTAGTAGAAAAAGATCCTTGACCTTGTTGGACGAATGTTTGATTTTCATATGAAGAAATATATATATATATTATATATATAATATATATATATATATATATATATATATATATATATATATATATATATATATTATTATATATATATATATATATATATAATAATGTGTTATATATATATATATATATATATATATATATATATAATATATTTATAAATATGTGTGTTATATATATATATATATATATATATATATATATATATATATATATATATATATATATATATATATATATATATATATATATAATCAATGTACCTTGCACAACACAGATGACTTAGATGCCTATCATTTTATTTTATTGTCTTATTTTTTTCTGAGTACAGTGGGGCTTCAACTTTACCAACTGGAATAGACTGGAAAGACCTCACTATAGGAAAAAATGGTAATCTGGAAGCAATACACAAATAGATTTTTTTTAAGAATGGGAGAACACCCTGGCCCATTCCTAATTCCATTGTTACTCTTAGAATACAAAAAATAAAGATATCTTAATGTAGTATTATATGCTTTATTATAATACCTACAATCAACCAACAGTCATGTAGTGTGGCAAGCCTTAAAAGCCCATGTTTTATGCCAAGGTCTTGGACATAACAAGTGGTGGAGTGTTTATACATCAGTTAAGTGGATGTTTTATGGTTCATACAATATTGATGTTTGGTCAAATTATTTAGGGGCTGTGACTAATGACCTAACTGATGATGTGGCAAATTATTTTCCATAACCAGTCAATCAATTACTTAACCCATTCGAGCTACGTGGTCTGAAAATATTGCTGGACCCAGGTGATGTCCTGAGATGTGCATTTCCTCTATGAATTCTTGGTAGGCCAATTGTGATGTGCTGAAATGTCAGCAATAGAGTGCTAGATTATTCTTAGATATAATTATTTTTCAGAATTTCCTAGACTGTTTCATTAATTTAGGTGTTTGAATGTCATAAAATGTGATATAACATTTTTGAAAAATGGCATCAAAGAAAACTATATGATATTGATGACTTCATGGTAAATTGTGATTTGATCAGTTGAATAAAAGATCTGAGTCAAAAGATTATTGTAAAATCAAATGTGATTGGCCAAGAAATAAAATAAGATAAAAGATTACTAAAGTAATACTTTTTCTAATTTATAGATTACCTGTGATATCATGTCACGTCATGGCACGAGGTACATGTACATACTTGTATGTACATGTATGATTATTTATATTGTTCTTCTTATAGTTTTGGAAAAAAAAGAGAAATATGAAGTATCTTTTTTGATACGCCACTAAAAGAATGCATCCACACTCCATTGGTACTATCATATAGAAGTGATGAATGTAGGCAAAGTTCAATAAAAAAACACTAGAAAAGCATTGCTGCAACATGTTTTTCAACTAGAATAACTCCTCAGAACATGGCAATACTTTTACATGCCTTTACATTGTAGACTAACTATGCAAACCATAAGGATAGGGTGGGTGAAAAATGCTCTGAGAGGTTCAGCATAGCCCTGTGCACCAGAAAAATAACCCAGAATGGAGGGTCACATGCTTGTTATCTTCCTGGTGGAAGTAGGAGTTGTCAGAAATACGTTCTGTCTTGAATGGGTTAAGGGTGGCTGAAATTTTCCAAAAACTGGAAAATGTCAGAAAATTTAGTCTTGAATGAATGTTGTTAATTCTGGCTCAATGGTTGCCAATCTAGGATCACGATTGGGTTCTAGCCCGTTGCTTAACCAGTGGTCACTAATCAAAAGAACAAAGTTGGGGCCCCACTACAAAGTTATTAAAAAGTTTATCCTGTTATGTTATATATTAAGTGTTCTATTTTAAAAGCCTTGCTTAGTATGGGAAAACCTTTTCATTTCTCATTAAAAGTTAGCATTATGACTTGATATAATTCCTATAGGCAATGCTTAAAAACACTGCATAGACAATAATGTATTCTTTTTATTCTTACATTTTCCTAAGATTAAATTATTCTATAAGGGAATGTTGACCCAAATCATTATCAGTTGACAGTAATAGCTTTAGAAGAGCTCTTTAAATAGATATCAAGCTGGAATGAGGCCATATAATCTTATGGAGGGAGAGAGAGATCAGTAATGCATGTGTGCCATCAAGTAAACCTTTTGAATTTTTTTTTACTTTACTGTTATCATGCTCTCTGTACTCATGTTGCAGTCCAGTTCTCAGTCGCCCCTAAGATTCTGGTCACTGTTGTATAATGTGCACAAATATCACAGTTCTCCTGGAGTTTGCAACTGGTTTGCTAGTTTTCTGTTGCAAATATGCTTGTCCAGTGCCTTTGTCTGAGAAGTGATTTTCTTTCCTGTTTTTTCTCCTTTCTTTTGTTTTAATTTTTCTTGGAATGTGGCAAATTCTGGCTCTGAAGAGGGAATTACAATTTTTTCTCCCTTCCTTTTTTTCTTCTTCTTCTTTATCTGTTGTTTTGTTAGTTTGTTTATCCTCCTTCTCTGAATTTTTTTATATGTTGTCAGTGAGGATACTGAAGGTATTTGTGTAACTCAAATCCTAAAAAGGGTGTTGCTGTAAGAATAAAAAGAAAGAAAGATTGCATCTCAAAGGCGAAACTAAGAACCTGGACTCTTTGTTGTAAAGCTCTAAGCTGCCAGCTGTTTGATCCATTCATCATTTTACAGTACACTGCGTTTCGGAAAAAATGCAACACTCAGGTTGGTTCCCTTCTACCTATATGGAGGTTGTAGTGATTGGGAGTAGTGGATAATAAGCTTTGCAACTTCATGGCTGCCCCAATACACATAGACTCTTGTGATCCACTTGGTGAAATTGTCAAGCATGGTTTAGAACGGTTAACATTGGACGAATAATCAGTAATGTTGAAGGTTCAGCATTTTTGTACCCTTTCTTGTTTTACCTCCTGTTTTGTTGTATATGTAAGTGGAAAGTCATTTTGTTTGTGATCTGTAGAAGGCTAAAATGAATTCTTTAAAAACAAGAACAAAAAGTGACCAAAATTCTATTACTTCTCATAAAAAAAATTATTTTGCAGATTATGTTTCTGTGTCATTCTTTTAATCATTATTTAATTTTATTATTCATAATGGTTATGATGGTAAGACCTCATTTATTTCTCTTTTATTGATTTGTAATGACAATGAAAATGATTACATATGGAATGGTTGGAATTCTGAACCATGTGGAGTGTTGACCTCAATTTACATAAAGCAAATTAAGGATTGGATTGTATGGGTATTGTGGCACAAAGCAATTTATATTGAATTTGTTGAGGGTGAATTCATTTTTTCTCTTGTCATTATTCATATTAGTTATAATGTTAGAGGGCTGTGTTACAGTTTGTTCGATATGCAGTGTTTTTTTTTTTTTTTTTTTATAAGTTTTGTTTGTATATATTTTCCAATATACTGTTTGTGTGTGTGTGTGTATATATATAATATTATATATATATTGTATTATATATATATATATATATATATATATATATATATATACACATTATATATATATGTATATATATATATTTTATATATATATGAATATATATATATATATTGTTATATATTGATATATATGTATGTATGTATGTATACATATATTGTATATATATATATATAATATTATATATATTGTATATATATACATATAATATATATACATATATATATATAATATATATATATATATATATATATATATATATATATATAATATATATATACATACATATATATATATATATATATATATATATATATATATATATATATATATATATTATATATATATATATATAATATAATATTATGTATATATATACGTAGACATATATATACATACATACACATATACACATACATACATACATACATACATACACATACATACATACATACATACATACATACATACATACATACATACATACATACATACATACATACATATATATATATATATATATATATATATATATATATATATATATATATTATACATACATATTTATATTTATATTTATGTTTATGTTTAATACATATGTGTATATATATATTTATGAAACCTCCTTGGTTAATGAAGTAACCTTGCTTGATTATTTTATTTATAACATTCATTGCAATGTGTGCTATATGTAACCCCTTCACTATCAGGTAACCAAAAAAGTGACCTTACAATTCCTATAATCTTATGGTAGAAGACAAAATTTGTAAAGAATAGATAAGTCGCCCTGGACCGAGAAGGACTCCCAAGCTTGTGTTCCAGCCCAGAGTGGTAGATTGTATTAAAGACTAGGATATGGAATGGAAATTATAGAGATCTCATCATATACAGTTATATTTGATACCAGGAATGTAGATGATGTTAAACTGGCCTTCCAGAACATCCTAATTCATGCCAGTCAGACAAAGCCAAATAGATATCCTAATCTGGGAGGCAAACTTATAGCTTAACCCAGTTACCCTGGACTGATTAATTGTAAAATTCAAACTATTTCTGTTTATTGATAATACATCAGAAGAGTTTTTGATGAAACTATATGAATATTTTCACAGTGCAAGCAAGATATGTAACTGACTCTTTCATTGTTACATTTTCATCAGTTGATGAAGATATAACATTGGAATACAGCAGTGGCATACCATGCATTTTGAAATTATTGATTCTCATTCATCTGTTCTCTACACATGTTACATGGCAGATTTTAGGAGTAATATTTATAGCCTATTAAATGACATGAATAATTGCAGTATGTTGTAAACCATGGAGTATTTACATATTTATATATGCATATATTTATATTTATATATTTTTATATGTTGCTCTTACCCTATACCTTTTTGCTATGACAGTGTTTTTATGTTAGTATAAATATAGCAGTGTAATAGTGGCTTTGTCTAATAATGTTTGCCAGTTTTTGTTTGAAGCCATTAGATGTTTTATAAGCCTGACCATCATAATGTTTTGCAAAACTACAGACGCCAAGCCAGTTGATTAGATTAAAAAAAAAAAAAAAGTTTCATGGCTTTGTTTGCTATCAGTTCTGTTTGTATTTGGGACAATTTTAGTTGAAAAGGAAGATCATATTTTTGTTATACGTGATCTTGTACTTATTTTATATTATGGACGTTTCAGGTTTTGGTTAATAAACATATTTTGGAATGAGATTAAGATGATAGCGTGGAGAGTTTCTTGAATAATGGTAAAAAGTACATTTTGTAATTTTTTTTATTGGGAAAATCAACTTCAACACTCAATGTATTTAACCCAATGAGAACACTCATGTGACATAGCTAAATTCCCAATGCCGGGGCGTCATGCCAGTGTGACGATTACAATGCAATATTGTAATCGCCTGTCATAGGGGTTTTCGCGTAGCACGTGCCCCATCGGGAAAGGGTTAAGGGCTGAATGACTTATTTGTGGTATAAAATGGTATTCATTTATTTTGTATGTTACCCTTTATGGAACCTACAGTTGCTGAGTCTTTTAAACGCATTTCAGGCAAAGTGTACCACTGCTATCTTATTTTTTTCTCTATTACTTGGACTCTGTTGGAAATCCTGCTTAAAGCACTTGAATAGATAAAGCAAAGGTTCATTTTTTTTTTTTCTTTTTCTTTTTTTGTGTTCCTGAAAGGATGTACCAGCCCATGATTCTAGGAAGTATTAATTTGTTTTGTTCTATTTTCTCTCTCTCTCTCTCTCTCTCTCTCTCTCTCTCTCTCTCTCTCTCTCTCTCTCTCTCTCTCTCTCTCTCTCTCTCTCTTTTTTTTTTTTTTGGGTAGGGTGGAAGGAGTTTCGAAAGGTATTGGGGAATCAGTGTTTACCAGATTTTTTCTTTTCTTTTCTTTCTTTTGTTTTTCAGTGCCAAGTTTTAGTGTTTAGGGCTATTTATGGTTGTCTTCTATTATGGAATGGTTTTGTTTTAATTTTAATTATTTTATAATTATTCTTTATAATTTTATAATTGTTCTTATTATTTTTATGGGATTTCCTTATTTCTTCCTTTCTTTCATACGATAGGAGTCCCATAGCATACTTCTTAGACTGTGTGTGTAGATGCAGCGTCCAGCTTCACTATATATTTATTTACTTGTTTATTTATTTGGATTATGGAGAATGCTGAAGTATAAGATTTCCAATCTATTTGATTTGTTTCTGGTATCATAGATTCTGAAAAATTACAATGTCACTAGATACTTAACCTTCTGGATCCGAGGTCAAAACAGTGCCCACAGTAAGATATTTTTCTGATTGCTGGTTGATGGCTCCTTGTTGAAGAGGGGATATGGAAGCCTAGCAATGAATGTATTTTATTTTTGCCTTTAAATTGCATAGAAAAGGCCTAATACAGACATTGCAAAATGGTAAAATAGTAAAAATACAACAACTACACAGAAAAGGGTACACAGCAGATTATATAGGGGAGGGGTGGCACTAGGCACTAGATCAACACAGTTTGCTAGAAATTTGTTATAGAAAAGATTTTTTTAGAAAAAAACGTCTTATGTATGTATTCGATATTCTTTGTGTTTCCTCTCAGATTCGTAAAGAAAAACAAAATTTCTTTGTTGATATTACATAGTGGGTTTAGCACATTGAACAGCTAAAATGATGTCTGGCTTAATCAAATATGCCAAATGCTTGCTATGTGATAACTCGGGGCTGTGAGGCACCTGGATCCTGTTTGTTAAGAAAGGTTCATGGAAACCATATATTTATATATATATATATATATATATATATATATATATATATATATATATTGTTAGATTATTATTATTATTATGTATATATTATTATTATTATTATTATTGTTGTTGTTGTTGTTATATTAATCTCATTTTCTCTATAGTTTTATATTTGTATATGGAAGGAGTTAATGCTTCAGCATCCAATCCATAAGATATTGTTAAAGGTGTAAAGGTATTATCAAAATTTGATGTGAAAGGTTATGGATTTGTATTGATATGGTGAAAAAGGTTTCCCATAATGTATGATAACATTTGATGAACAGGCACTGTCTATAGTTATACGTTTTTGATAATTATAGATGGCTATGAAGGTAGTAGCTGTACTTTTCTGTAATATACCTGTCTCTGTGGAACAAAATATTCCAGGCAGACCCAATTGCATTAAGTATGCATACATATTTACTGTATTTGCATGTAAAATCCTTTTTCTTTTTTTCTTTATGTTACATGCATAGAAGTAGGTAAAGTTATAAAATGAGTCTGAATAACTTCACAATGCAAGAGATGTGACTGACTTATTTTGATATTAGTTATTCAGTTTCATTTATAATTTTATCAGTTTTTGTCATAATGAACTCTGGTTTTACATGGACAGAAACATTTTATGATTTGCTAAAGCTGTTATATTATTAATATTAACATTAATGTTATTACTATTTTTTAGTGATTTGAATGCTGTACATAATGTTGTTTGTCCTTGCAGCCTGTTTTGGTGCCCAATGACGGCCAGAGTCCACTGCCAGAGGGTTGGGAAGAACGCCAAGATGCCAACGGCAGAATGTACTATGTTAATCACAATGCCCGGACGACGCAGTGGGAACGGCCAACTAGGTACAACAAGTGTGTAGTGTGCCCAGATCTGTATTTTTACATTTAGTCTCTTTTTTATCTGTCTATATATTGATTTAATGTTTTTATTTTAAAACTGATAATATGTGAATATTCATATTCGAAATTTTTGAATATTTATTTTTAGTTTGCACTTTCTTTCATGTGTGTTTAAATGTATGGCTGTGAGTATTGATGGTTGTATGGATGAGATTGACTGGTTTTCTATATTGAGAATAGGTACAGAGACGAAATGCCGTCTTGCGGTCTCTTTTGAATTTGACATCCATTTCAGCTCCCAAGGCAATAATGAACATGAGCGTAATCAACGTCTAGAGTCAGCACAGAATGAATTTAGGAATGAATTTAGGCGCAGGTTTCACATATCTGTTGACGACAACGAAGTGTCTAGAGGGGACAACACCACCATTTTGCAACAGGTGAGTTGACACACTGCTATGCAATCGAACATGAGTAGTGAACATGGAGACATTTTATGTAGGTGAGGATTCTTTCCCTGTAATTCCTGCCCTGTGATTTTTTTTTTTTTTTCTTTTTTCCCTTCAAGAAAATGATAAGATAATACTTACTATTATCATGTTGTTTGTACACATTATTCATGTTTTCTTTTTGCAGCTGAAATAACTTGTGAATTCTAAGGATTGATTTTCCTTGTGTTTTATTACCAATATTTACTCTCCCTTCCCATGATGAAGCATAAGACTGACTTTTTCATGTATCTGTATGGAAATATTATGAAAATATTCTATTTATTCTTTTAGACTATGAACACTCCTCAAATTTAGATAAATATTGGCTTGCAAATATTTGATGTTAAGAATGTTGGAAGAGAATAGCAAGGTATATAAGAAATCTATATTGTAAGTGGAGGTG
>NW_028234432.1:21659095-21664095 GCF_977035675.1 Penaeus japonicus | reverse complement strand
GAGGAGGATGGTGATGAGGAGGAGGAGGAGGGGGAGGAGGAAGAGGAGGAGGAGAGTGGGGAAGAGGGAGGACAAGCCCAGGAGGAGGAGGAAGAGGCACAACCTCGCTTTGAGGAGGTCGCCTCCGAAGAGGTGAGACAAACATAGATAAAGCCGCTGGTATACTACTACTACTACTACTTCTACTATACTACTACTACTACTACTACTACTTCCTGGGTGTAAGCAGAGGATTAGTCTTGTGAGGTGTTGGGGACTGTTTTTTTTTTTCATTATTTTATTCTTCATCCTCTCTTAATTGCTTTTTATCATATTTTGTGTCGGGTGTTAGTTGCGTATCATTATAGCTCTGTAACATGGATTGCAGATTCAAGTTACAAAACTATGATCTGTAAATATAAAAGTACGGTGGAATAAATATGCACATGCTGTAGACTGTAGAGACATTTAGGACTTTTGAAATGCAATGTGTTCCATGTTGACACAGGAATGCTTTCTGTATGCTTGGAAGTTTTGCTAGCACCATAGTCAAACATTGTCCTGCTTTTTACACTTGCTGACATTGAGGTAATCTGTGTTGATGTGCTTTTATGGCAATTGCTTTGGTTGCTGACGTTTTGCAAGGCATACTAGTTTGAGAATCTTACAGGGGAGATTAATGAGCTACATTTTTTCCCCAGATGCTTTTTTTTCAGTGAAGTTGTACTTTTACTTTTTGAAGGCATGTTTCTTTGCTTAATTATTTTTTTCCCCTTTTTTTGGTTATTTTATTGGCTTTTTCTTTCAAGATATAAGTTGCAAAATATTTCAAACAGATAATTTTTTGGAAATTAGAGATGTGTATGAGTGTATTATGCAAAGAGTCTGGAAAAAGTTTGTGAGTGAATAGAGAATAGACAGTCGAAACATTAACATTGGTTCTCTAGAAAAATCCTTGAAATGGAGAGAAATTGATTTAATGCTTTCAAAAGCCCTTGATAGTAACACCACATTATCAAACAAAGTAGCAATTTATACAAATCAGCTGTTATTATGAAGCTCACACCTTCATTGATATTCATATTATTTATGTTTGCTCATTAAAATATTTTCAAAAAGTTTGTCTCTTATTGATTCTGAGCTTTGTGTAGATCTCTAAAGCAGATCTTTAGAAAGGTACTGGGCTGGGCATCTTAAGATGTTGTCTTTTCTATTTTTTTTATATGTATGGTATGATATATGAATCTTCATTTGGTATATTATCAATATGATATATATTAGTATTTGGTATAAGGAGTTGGTTACACAACTGAGGAAATAATGATCTTGTATTCTGAACAACAAAATGCAGTGCGAGGGTGATCTGACCCTGTGAGTGCCCCATCATGGGAGGATAAATAGTGCTGTAAGTTTAGTTAACAATTGTATTGGCTCATTAATAAATACACATGTTAGCTTTCAATTAAACTTGTAACAAATTGATATTTGAATCAGGATATTGAACAAACACACGTTTAAAAGAAAACAGTCTAAATTTTGACTAAATGAATATCACAGGTGATACATAAAGTCAAACCACCTCTGCAAATATTTTTCTTTCTTTCTTTCTTTCTTTCTTTTAATTTTGTGCTTAGTAAAGAGACAATTTTACACTAGACAAATAGGGTTGTAAATTTGAGAATTTACCATCCTCACCTGGTTTTAGGTATCCCAGCCTGTCATAAAAGGTTATTATCCGAGGGTGCTGTCATGTGGTTGAAACATTGCCGACAGCAGATTTATGTGCTAGTCAAAAAAACAAAGAATATTGGTACAAGTCACAAGTGCCAACAAGAGCTTAATGTGTGTGAGATTGATATGAGAAGTGTTTGTTTTGCATGATTATAGTCCACTGCAGTCTTCTGCATATTTTAATAAAGATTGTGAAATATTGCAAACAGTTTATTTTGGACAAAAAAAAATAATAATAAATAAATAAAAAAAGGGGAGGGGGGGTAGGTATGTTGTTAAAAAATGTGACATCTACATGACTGCCAATATGTAATAGGATACTAGAACTGAGCAAGTACACACATTTTCCTGAACAGTAATATGTATAGTGAATATGTATTATTATACATAGAAATTTAGTACTGACACTGAGTTTGGTAGTATTCTTTCTGGGTTCATCCATGAGGCCTGGAATCCCTTGTCTATGTTTGCCTCCTATGCAAAGGTCATGCATCAGGGTCCCTGAGCTGGATCATAGTTGATGTTGGGAAGGGCATCTAAGCAGGGGAAAGGTGTAAAGGGATTACCTTAGCCCCACATTGGCTTAAAGCAAGATCGTAGCAGGATTCATGTATTTCAAACGAATACTATTCCTGTGGACTTCTTAGTTTTGATAGATAACAGATTTCTACTTTTTATAGGATGACAAGTCTATGATCCATTTCAAACAATGCATATGTAATAGGCTACCAATGAATAGCTATATTGATAAGTGAGTGTAGGTTCAATATCATTAAATATTCCTTTTTAACCCATTCAAGCCGGTTAACTTCCTATCACGTGGTCAGAAAATATTCCCGGACCCAGGTGACGTACTAAGATGTTGTGCATTTTCTTGCCGAGTTCCAGGCGGGGTAGTTGTGACAAGCTGAAATGTCAGCAATAGATATTGATGACACCATGGTAATTTCTGCTTCTTGATCAGTTGAATAAAAATATTTGAGTCAAAAAACAATTGTAAAACTAAATGACTATTAATAATGTTCTTTTTTTTTTTTTATTAAAAAAAAATAAGTATAAAACATGTTTTTTGATGACCCACTAAGAGATTGCTTCCACTTTCCTTTAGTATTTCAACATAGAAGTGAAGAATATAGGCAAAGTTTAACCCATTGGTCGCAGTATTGAATAAATATTTGTGCAGTAGGATGGCTGGTTTACATTGTCTGGCGTGGTGCCATCCG
This sequence comes from Penaeus japonicus, assembly GCF_977035675.1. Classification (NCBI taxonomy): domain Eukaryota; kingdom Metazoa; phylum Arthropoda; class Malacostraca; order Decapoda; family Penaeidae; genus Penaeus; species Penaeus japonicus. The sequence continues at coordinate 21,661,162 of NW_028234432.1, read as the reverse complement.
TGTCTATGACCGACTCTGCCTTTGCAGCAAATCATGCCATCTGTGTGCTAATGGGTTAATATAATAAGACTAGAAAAGCTTTACTGTAACATGATTTTCAACTAAAATAACTCCACTGAACATAGCAATATTTTTATGTGCCTTTTCATTGTAGACACATTCATGAAAACTATAAGCAGAGGGTGGGTGGTAAATGCTCTAAGAGGTTCAGCACAGTGGGAAAACAAGCCGAAATGAAGCGTTGCACATTTTTTATCTTCCCAGTGTAAGTGGGGGTAGGTGAAAATACGTCCCGTTGTGAATGGGTTAAAACTTCTCTCCTTCCCTCTCCCTCCCTCTCCCTCCTTCTCTCCTTCCCTCACCCTCCCTCTCCCTCCTTCTCTCCTTCCCTCTCCCTCCCTCTCCTTCCTTTTCCCTCCTCCCTCCCTCTCCCTCCTTCCTCTCCCTCCCTCCCTCTCCCTCCTCCCTCTCCCTCCTCCCTCTCCCTCCTTCCTCTCCCTCCCTCCCTCTCCCTCCTTCATCTCTCTCTCCATCTCTCTCACTCCCTCCCTCCCTCTGCCTATCCCTCTTTCCCTTTCTCTCCCACCCACTCCCCTCTCCTCCTCTCTCTCTCCCTCCCTCCCCTCTCTCTCCCTCCATCCCTTCCCCTTCACTGCCCTCTCCCCCCCTCTCTGCCCTCTCCCCCCTCCCTCCCTCCCTCTTTCTCTCTCTCTCTCTCTCTCTCTCTCTTTCTCTTTCTCTCTTTCTCTCTGCCCTCTCCCTCCCTGCCCCCCTCTCTTTCTCTCTCTCTCTCTTCCTCCCCCTCTCACTCTCTCTCTCTCAAAAATGCATTATAATTATTTTCTTTGTTTAAACCCCCCCTTCGGGGCACGGGGCACTCCGCTACGGAAGCCCCTCCGATGCAATATTGCATTGAAATCGTCATACTGGCATGACGCCCCGGCATCGGGAGTTTGGCTGTGTCACACGGGTGTGACGTACCGTCGTCATAGGGTTAATGTTGTATTAGAAACAAAATAATGATATTATATGAGCAACAGCAGTTATCGAGTTCAGTTTTGACCTGTCAGGAAGATTTTTGCTTGAAGTCATGATAGTAGAGGTATTCATAGATATACACATGTACATATTTCTCCTTCAGACCTTTAGGTTTTGGAAATCACTCGCTATAATTACTTTCTTATTGCTTTTCTTTTTTCTCATGTACTTGTATGCTCATTAGGCTAAGAAAAGAAAGGCAGAGAGTTAAGGAAGTTAGAGTAAGGGCATGATTCCTGAAACAACTTTGCAAGACTTTCTTTCTTTCTTTCTGGAAACTTGTGTGTGTATATATAGTGTTCTAAGCCACTTGTGAGCTATTACAACAATAAGAGAGAGTGGAGCTATTGCAACAACATAAATAGATGCCTAAACACTCCACCATGTTGATGCAATGCCAGAAAAAGCCTCTGTAAACCAAATAAGATTTTTGAAAGATGAGATATCTGTGAATTAACCTTTCCGAGATGGGTCAGATCAATAAGATGTTCCGTCTTCAGATCTTATGAGACTATTCATCATATATTAGCAAAGCGATATTAATTAGAATTTGGTATGATGCCCTAGTTTTACAAATGAAGGAATAAAATGTAGTCCCTGCAAAACATGCATGTCACGGAAAAGTTAACCCATTTTGTGTAATAACAGTCAAACTAATTACAGAACAAAATTGTTTACAAAGAGTCATGATCTCTTGCAACCTAATTAATGCTCATATTAGTCACCATAAGGAGTCTCATTACTTGCAAAGTGAAATGACCTGATGATGCTAATTATTTTCTCTCTCTCTCTCTCTCTCTCTCTCTCTCTCTCTCTCTCTCTCTCTCTCTCTCTCTCTCTCTCTCTCTCTCTCTCTCTCTCTCTCTCTCTCTCTCTCTCTCTCTCTCCTCTCTCCTCTCTCTCCTCTCTCTCTCTCCTCTCTCTCTCTCTCTCTCTCTCTCTCTCTCTCTCTCTCTCTCTCTCTCTCTCTCTCTCTCTCTCTCTCTCTCTCTCTCTCTCTCTCTCTCTCTCTAGAAGGAAAGAGGGAAT
>NW_028234432.1:21649095-21651595 GCF_977035675.1 Penaeus japonicus | reverse complement strand
GCATTGGTACCATTGTATTAAAATATAGATTGAGACGTTGACTTGCATGGCTTCCTGGGAATGTTTTGGTGTGCGCATCAATGGAGCTTCCCCTTAGTGTCCCCTTGGGCAGGCAGGATCAGAGTCTGTCTTTGATACTCCTCTTCACTCTGCAGTGCCTGAAGGATACACAGTAGAAGGGATTTTGCTGGGGCTTTGAAAGCAGTCGTTTGTCAAGAGACGTTGGAATATGCTTTACCAGTAGAATTGTCTTTTCTTTTATTTGCAATTAAGAAGAGGTAAATACAGTTCAAAATGCAGGATATGGAAATAGTGGTGGTAAATTTTGGGGAAGGGAAGCCTATATATACAGAGGCAGTATTCCCAGACCCTGAAGTTCGAAGTATCTTTGCCAACCGCGAGGAAGAAGCCAGAAGTCGCAGAAGGCTGGCTAGAAGAAGGAACCGTAATGCTCGCCACAGAAGAAATAATGCCTCATCAGACAGGGCCAACAGTAATAACACACAAGGGGAAAGTCAGTCCAGCAACCCCTCTCAGGATAACAATGGAAACAGGGACGAAACGAGTCGGGTCAGGGAAGATGAAGACGGCTGGTTTGTGCTCTCCATTCCCTTGAGCAACAGCAGCAGCCCCAGTCGTTACCATAATAGGAGTCCAAATGGCCGGCAGCAACTGGCAGTACCACCAGCCAACCAAAATCGGCATCATCCTGGAGAAGAGGAAATGGAGTTCTGGTTGAGTCCGGAAGCCACGCCAGAACCAAGCCCAGCTGCATCCCCAGTTGTGAAACGGATTGGAAAAAAGTGGATAAATAACGCGTTAAGACAAGTGTCAGGGTGTCACACCTGTAGGGGTGACCTTGCTATCCTGGGGCGAAACAGACCGCAGTTGCGGGAGGCGTCATTTTTGCAGGTTGTGTGACCTTGCTTCTTGAACCTTTTAGTTTTGATTTTAAACTTGTTGACATGTTGGTATTTACAGAGTTTACTGAGCAAGTGTTGATTTGAATGCAAAGGAATGGGGGGAAATTTAGATTGTTTTTAGTGTTTCTTTAGATATGGTACATAAGGAGTATTATCTGCTACAACTTCATGCTTTTCTGTGAGGACTCCTGACCACACCATTTGAAGATCATCTTGATTTCTTTGTTGCTTCTTGCTGCTCTTCATTTTCATTTGTCCTTTTTAGGAATAGAGCCACTACACCATCATCCTGGTTAATATGTGGTGAAAGGAAGCTTGTGTATTGTTCAATATATTAATTGAAATGTCTATTAGAAGAGAGTTGATTTCTCCTTGAATTGTGCAATATATAATTATTAGAGTAAAAGTCTTTCCTTTATACATTGTTTATTTAAAGGATGTTGATTTGTAGTTTACAGAAATTATTAAACAAAAAAGGTATGGCTTAGAATTGACCCTTTTCTGTTAAATAAGATATACTGATACCTCACAGTAGTCTGTTATATCTGACTTAAATGTACTTCAATATAATGCATTTGAAAATGACCACTAAAGTAAGAGTTCTGTTTAGACAAGGATTGTTTTGTTGTCTTTTTTTTCTCTCTTCCTTTAAAGCTTTTGTGAAAGAGTTTTAGTGTATGCGTTGTGAGTTTTTTCCTCATTGTTCTCATTTTTTGTTTTGTTTTGACAGCCTCAAACTCCAACCACAACAGGCACTGACGAAACACTTCCACGGGGATGGACCAGTCAAGTGGCACCAAATGGCCGCGTTTTCTTTATTGGTGAGTCCTGCCAGATTTTGCCTTTTCTGTTTATCCCTCTCCTCCTCCTCTTCCTCCTTCACCTTTATGCTATTCTCTCACTTTCTCTGTCTCTCTCTCATTTTCTGTCTCTCTCTCACTTTCTCTTTCTCTCTCACTTTCTCTCTCTCTCTCACTTTCTCACTTTCTCTCTATCTCTCACTTTCTATCTCTTTTTCTCTTTCTCTCTCTTTCTCTCTTTTATTCTCTCTCTCTCTTTTTCTCTCTCTCTTTCTTTTTCTCTCTCTCTTTCTATTTTTTCTCCCTCTCTTTCTCTTTTTTCTCCCTCTCTTTCTCTTTTTTCTCCCTCTCTTTCTCTTTTTTCTCCCTCTCTTTCTCTCTCTCTCTCTCTCTCTCTCTCTCTCTCTCTCTCTCTCTCTCTCTCTCTCTCTCTCTTTCTCTCTCTCTCTCTCTCTCTCTCTCTCTCTCTTCTCTCTCTCTCTCTCTCTCTCTCTCTCTTCTCTCTCTCTCTCTCTCTCTCTCTCTTCTCTCTCTCTCTCTCTCTCTCTCTCTCTCTCTCTCTCTCTCTCTCTCTCTCTCTCTCTCTCTCTCTCTCTCTCTCTCTCTCTCTCTCTCTCTCTCTCTCTCTCTCTCTCTCTCTCTCTCTCTTCTCTCTCTCTCTCTCTCTCTCTCTCTCTCTCTCTCTCTCTCTCTCTCTCTCTCTCTCTCTCTCTCTCTCTCTCTTCTCTCTCTTCTCTCTCTCTCTCTCTCTCTCTCTCTCTCTTCTCTCTCTCTCTC
>NW_028234432.1:21639095-21641595 GCF_977035675.1 Penaeus japonicus | reverse complement strand
GTAATAATAAGCAAAATGATTTTCAACTCACTTACAAAACCTAGGTGGCAACACTTTCTTCTAGCACCAGCAGGAGAGAGAGCCTTGAATGGCACCCATCTACGGTCTCTAGCAAGTACTATCTCTGTAGAGTGATGGCACATCGCAAGTTCCCGACCTCTTGCTCTAAAGTACAGCAGATGAAAGATGTGCAGACAGAACGAGAGGAGGAAGGTGACTCACACCATGCCCAATGCATACAATGTGACCCTGTGCCAGTATGGATGCCTTTTATTGTGGCACTCACTGTCAAAAGCACAAGTTTCCTTCCTCTTCCCAACCTCTTCATTTTGGATGGTTATAAGTTTCGTGTTTGTTTGTGACAGCACAGAAATACGAAAAAATAAAGATGTTTTTTTGTCCCCCTAAAACAGTAATACTTCTATCACATTGAGTGTAAAGAAAAAAAATGAGTTGATATGGACCCTGAACTACAATTTTAGTCAACTGCAGAATTGATGGAGCCTGTGATATGACAGATATAAATTTCTAAAAATAGTAAAACACACAAAAAAACAAAACACAAAAATGTCTCTAGCTCTACAATGAGTGACTAAAAAGGAGTGGGAAAAATCGAATTATGTTGCAGAAGCTGCCTCGATCAGAAATAAAACTCATCCTGGAGCCTGTGTAAGCAAATCTATCCCCTGTCGGCAATGGGTTAAGACCTCTCAGAGTGTGTGTGTTAGTGTGTGTGCATGCATCCAGAATGGTTTATCCTGCAGAACAAAAGTTGAGAACGTGATGAAAGGTTGTAAACATATGCTTGTTGAGTCTTTTTGTGTGTGTATGTGTATGTATATGTATATGTATATGTATGTGAATCCATCTTTTCGTCCTCCTCCCCAGGAAAACGACCCAGCAGACTTGGACCTGACCTTCAGTGTCGACGAGGAGTCCTTCGGGAGAACGTCGTCGCACAACCTGAAGGAGAACGGAGGAGAAATACCTGTTACCAACGAGAACAAGCATGAATATATTGAGTAAGTTGGATGCCCTTTCCTCCTCCTCCTCCTGCGTTGCACCCAGCAGAGATCTGAGATTTGTTCTTGTCTTTTTGCCCTCATTTAAAAATTTTATGTGAGTATGATGGCCATTTTTCTCGTTAGTTAGGATGGAAAGTTCTATGGCTGGTCTGTCATTTTTACAAGTTATTCAAACAACAAAAGAATATAGAAAGTCTATATTTTTAAAAGATTTGTAAAACTAAGATATAGAAAAAGATAAAAAAAAAGAAAGTATACAAGTATTTAATTTGTATGGACTGTTGTTAAATGAAGTAGAGAAGAGAACAGGGGAATAAGAACTCTCATTACCATCCTTCAAATCTGTGTCATAACTATTATATCCACCTCTGTTCTTATTGCATCACTTTTTCAACAAGTACATCACTTGCAAATCGATGGGTTCACTGGCAAAAACTAAGTAACTAAAATAGATAATAAAACCACAATGAGGGGAAGAGCAGTTTCTGTGGATGATAACTACTATTTTATGTGGGTTGCAGGCTGGTCATCAAGTGGCGCTTTGTGCAACGTGTTCATGATCAGATGGAAGCTTTCCGAGAAGGATTCAGTGATGTTGTACCTATCTCCCACATCAAGATCTTCGATGAGGTATATTCTTTGTGAATAAGTTGTAGTTTAATTTGTTGTAACAATTCAATTTTCATTTGCAACATTTAAGCCAAACTTTTTTTTTTATTTTCAGGCTAATATATGTGTATGTGTGTTATTTATCATTTCAGAATGAATTAGAGCTGTTGATGTGTGGTATTGTCTCCATTGATGTGAAGGATTGGCGAATGAACACGGTGTACAAGGGAGAATATCATCCCAACCACATTGTAATCCAGTGGTTCTGGAGGGTAGGTGGTCAGTCTGTCACTACTGTTGAAGCTTATGTGGAATTTTCCATTCAAGTTCTTGTAAGATTGTTTTGCACAGAAGGTCATTCTGTTAATATACAAGTGAATGAAAAGCAGTGAAGGAGGAAGTGGGAAGAGTCTAAGACCTTGTTAATGCCAGTTAACACCGGGTAACGTGATATCACAAGATACCAGCATTTGCTGCTGGGGACATGACATTACGTCATGGCTCTTTGTATGGCCAGCATGCTGGGCAGTGGTTGGCGGTGGTCAGAACAGGCTGTGGTGTTAGACCTGCACGCTTGAAATATCCCTACATCTAGACCGATCAGAGCCAAAACTACCCCGTTGTTATAGTGTTAATGATCAACCTCATGTTTTTTAGGGATATTTTCATTAGTTTTTCATATGTGTATCAATTTATTGCCACCCACATATGAGAATTTTCACAGTAAGACCTCTTCAAGAAATTGTAGTTGTAGTAATATATATGGTTATATAGCTTTCCATTTATATTAGTCCTTTTTTCCATTTATATTTCTAGGTGGTGCTATCTTTTACCAATGAGATGAGAGCCCGGCTGTTACAGTTTGT
>NW_028234432.1:21619095-21631595 GCF_977035675.1 Penaeus japonicus | reverse complement strand
TAAGTAACTAAACTTGGGTGTTTAAGACCACTTTGTGACACACACGGACATATACATGCACACATAGACACACACATGCACGCACACACATGCACACATGGACACAAACCAAGACATGGTCTTGGACAAGGACATATATAATGTAATGTGACTCATCTAGATTTTATATAGGGGAGTCAGTACTGTTGTGGTTGTCAGGTAATTCGATTTCTGTGCATGCCATATATTTTGTATTTCAGATAAAATTTTCACTCTTTTTCATACTTGTAAATGAGTGTTCTTGCTGAAAAAGCTGTACGAATATTATTGTCTCTCCAGCACTCATGGAGAATATTGTCCTCATGAAATATCTTTGTCTTCTGGTGTTTGTATTATATTTTAGGTATTTGCTCATATTACTGTAGCCTCGTTTAGATTATATCTTAGCCGTTACACATCTTCATCATGTCTTGGGATTGTTAAGCAGGAGGACGTTGGTCATTGGCTGCGGAGGACACGTGCTTAAGATGGGACCTCACTCGGACACTCTACACAGATATGCCATCTTTCCAATTATTGTGCTGATTAAGCTGTTTGAGTCATTCTTCATTCTTCTTCCTTTTTTTTTCTTCTCTTCCTCTTCTTTGACCTATTGTCTTATACTTCTTTTATTCTTCTGCTTTCCACTTTTTTTTCTATCTGTCTGCATTACACAATTGTAAATAAAGTCCAGGTCACCCCTCAATTAACTACAGAAAAGGTAACAAGAACTCTATTTTTTTTAACTAAATGTTTCTTATAATACTATGTAAAGTTGCAGAAAAGCTGGTGAGCAGCTTGTTATGCTGGATGTTCAGTGAAATCAAAAATTCTCACTCACTCACTCACTCACTCACTCTCTCTCACACACACACACACACACACACACACTCACTCACTCACTCACTCACTCACTCACTCACTCACTCACTCACTCACTCACTCACTCACTCACTCACTCACTCACTCTCTCTCTCTCTCTCTCTCTCTCTCTCTCTCTCTCTCTCTCTCTCTCTCTCTCTCTCTCTCTCTCTCTCTCTCTCTCTCTCTCTCTCTCTCTCAACTCATTCTTTTACACCCACATTCACCTACAATCACGCATATTCATAAAGATAGATATATATACACTCAAATGCATGCACACACAAACACACAATCACACACACACACACACACACAATCACACACACACACACACACACACACACACACACAATCACACACACAATCACACACACACACACAATCACACACACACACACACACACACACACACACACACACACACACACACACACACACACACACACACACACACACACACACACACACACACACACACACACACACACACACACACACACACACACACACACACACACACACACAAATATAAATATAAATATGTTTAAAGTTGTCCTTTCTCAAGCTCCTTGCAATTTATAGTTGTTTTATAAACAAAAAATGATCCATAAACAATTGACCATTTGCTCCTTTGGAACCTGTTTAGTATCCCAATACGTGAAGTGTAAATATGTGAGTGCGTAAGTGTTACTTATTGTTATATTTTTTTGTCATGCAGTGATCGGTGAGGTGAGATTTGCACCTGAGGAAAATTGAACCTGTTGTTATTTTAGGTTGCATAAAGCTGGTAGTGACTGTATTTTAAGTCACTCAGTGCAGCTGTGGATGCTACTGTGTAAGTGCAGCTAGCTAGTTTGCCAATTTTGATGCTATCCATACCTCATTTTGAAAGAGAAAAATAAGATCTTCACCAATGTAATTTCTTTCTAAGCAGCTGATAATATTTGTTTCATATATATATTATTAATTATATTTTACTAATGTATGTGAAACAGTAAGAAAAAATGTAAAAAATGTTACAAGTTATTTACTGGTTCAAAGATTTCATCATCCCGATCTTATTTTTTGTTGTTGTTTCTTGAATTTATTGGACTGTGCATTGTGATATTTGCTGTATATTTATGTTAAGAAAAGAGCAGTATGCCTTGTACTTATATTTTAGTCTTTATCTTTTCTTCCTTTCCTGTCTTTCCTTCTCCCTTCCCCTCCCACTCACCTTATCCCTTCCCTCTCTTTCTCCCTTGGAAGAACCTTGATAATTAAATTTAAAAATATATATATACATCCATAAAAGATTTTCTTGGAAATGTGATCAAAGTATACACACTATAACAGGTGCTTTGTTTTTCATTTTTTCCACTTTAGCTTAAGGATAATTTGTTTTTATATCATGTATAACAATGTTTTCTATATAATTTTGTATAGAAAAAGGCTGCAAGTAAATATTTTGATATCTTAACATCAACCCTAAAGCTTCACGATGAAAAGCAAGTGAATGGGACCAACCTCCATAGATTTTTCGTTCTTAGGTTGGTTTTCAAAGCATTTGCATTAGGGATATCTGGCGAGATAACTCTATGCTAAATCAAACCTGAATATACTTTCTTGAATTAGGATATTTGTGAATGGGGTTGCTCACTAAAATTTATTTGGAACTAAATAAATTTCCTTTTTTTTTTTACTCTATGGTGAAAATAAATATTACAATCAGAAAATTTGATTCATTTTCTTCTGTTTTCATCACAAGAATATGATATTGTCAATGGTAACCTGTGAAAGTTGAAGAAAAGATAAAAAATTCAAGAAAAACAAACTAATACAATAACATTTTCAAAGAGAATCCAGGTACATTTTTAGGAGAGATGAGACTCTTGGATGAAGTGCAAGAGTGATGGAATTGGAAGAGTAGACTGGTAATGTAAGTTAACCCGTTAAAGACGAGTGACAAGATATCACGTCAAGTGGTGGCAGTGTCAGCTGCTGGGGACGAGATATTTCGTCATCTCTCCTCCTGGCCGGTTCGCCGAATGATCAGGAGCATAGCACTTGGCCATGGCCAGTGCGGGCGAAAATCCTGAGGCATTAGGCTTACGCGGTTGAAATATCCTGCCGATTTGACCATTTGGAGACAAAATAGCCCCGTCATTAATGGGTTAACAAAATTCTAAGGTAAATAAAACCAAGGAAAACTTTGCCTCTTGATAAGGAGAGGTTGTGGTGGAATGGAGAGGTTCAAAAATCTGTCAAGAAAAAAGTTAAGAAGCCATAGAGAAATGGGACAAATCAGGTATGGAAGAGGATGAAGTGAAAAGAACACATTAGATGATGTGTTTGGAGACATCTAAAGAGTAACAAAAATATATAGAATGGTAAGTGAGAGAGAAGGCACAGAAAGATTTCTACTGTAATGACCATAGAAGATATGAAGGTCAGGATTTTTGTGATCAGAAAATTTGTCCAATAAGATGAAAAACTTTTGAATGAAGAAAATGCTGGAAAAAATAGGGGGGGGTGGTTAAATTGTAATTTCACTCGGCAAAAATCTGAGACTCAGGAAGAGGAGTTGGAATGTAAATATTGATTGAATGTAAATATTGATTGGAAGATAAATAAGGTAAACAATTTGGTTCATACCAGGGAAGAAAAATTACTTGTGATATCTGGATATAGGCAGTTTATAGAGAAATATCAGGAAAACAGGATTTCTTGCATGTGTGCATTACATTTTTAGAGAAATGTTCAAGTACTAGAAAGAAAAAAGGGTACCGAAAAACTGTTACTGATTATGGATGTGTGCAATGTGGCAAGAATCCAAATCCCAATATAGAAGGAGTAGGGTTAACAGTGGTTCCCAGTCAGGATAGGACTACACCTGACCTTCATGTTGGCTTTACCTTTTCCACATCATTATGAATGTGGCAAGCAAAGAACTAAGAGATCAGTCATTATGGTAATGTTCTTTATTGATGGCATTGTACTTCGGGACAAGATTGGAGTTAGACTTAGAAATGAGAAAAGGGGGAGTGGGCTCTAGAAGATATAGGATGAAAATTTGGCAAGAAAAATGGAATATTTAAAATTTAGCATAGGATTCAATCTCGGGCAGAACATTTAAGTGAATCTTTTTGTATTGGACAACAAATTTAAGGGACCAATTTTATTATTTCGTTTTATGGCTTCCTGTTTAGGAAAAGAAATACAAGTATTTATATATAAAACCTTTTTTTTAAGGTAATTTTACAAATTTTATTATAAAAGTAAAAAGTTATAAGACTAACTTTAATTGGAACACTTTCATTAAAACAGAAATGACACAGTATCACATTGTAGTGTGCATAACTATTTCTAATTACATGCTTTTTGGAAATGCAGGTTAAAATCACTGGAACTGGAGATAAATTCAACCTCCACAAGAAATTTGCTTACATATTTTCCTGCAAAGAATTTGGGGAAAACCTACATCAATAATATGCACACTACACATTTCCATAAGTCTTGCAAACAGTACAATAAAAGAATATAATTTTTCAACATTTTCTCTGACTTTTAAACTTTGCAAAGTAAATATCAAATGCAGGCACTTTTCTGCATTCAATTAAAACAATTACTCTTGCTGGTAGTAAATCATAAAATAGACAATAAAAACCAAGTCATGGAATTTCTAATGTAAACTTAACTAAATTTACTCTTTCATTTCACTGTGTCTCTTGAGCAGTAACTTTAGTCACGAATACAAACACAAACATAATTCTCAAAATACAACTAAATACAATTAAAATTCTTCATCTGTGGATCGAGTACATGACAAATTCTATATTTCTAGTGGCAAGTACTTCCAGTCAATGGTCTTCTTGCCTTCCTTCTTGAGAATTTCATTACACTTGGAGAAATGCTTGCATCCTAAGAAGCCTCGGTGAGCTGAGAGGGGGGAGGGATGGGTTGTGTTCAAGAGGTGGTGCTTCTTCTGTGCAAAATAAAGAGAAAAACAAATTGGATTAGTTTTCATAGTGAAAAGAAAAGAAAAAAAATAAATAAATAAATAAAGTAAAAAAAAAAATTCTCTCTTTCATTACCCTTCCTCCCTCCCTTGCTCTCCTTTTTTCACTCCCTCCCTCAACACCTACCTATCTAAAATGATAATACCAACACTTGAATATACACAAAACAGAAAGAAAGAAGAAAAAGAATAGAAGGCTAGAATAAGATCCATACACTTATCCTCCGTATCTCACCTTGTCTACAACTGCAGCTTTTTTCTGCGCATACGAGCCCCAGAGGAGAAACACAACACCCTTGTTACGGTCAGACACTGCTTTAATGACTGCGTCTGTGAACTTCTCCCACCCTTGGTCCTTGTGGGAATTGGCATTGTGAGCACGCACTGTCAGGCAAGCATTGAGAAGCAGAACTCCTGTAAGGAGAGAGAATATTTAAAATCAGAATTACTAAACACAGAGAATAACTTTCTTCTAACTCAATTGTTTTACTTTAATACTGCATATCCATAGATAAAAGATATACCTTCTATTGCAGGAAAGAAATACCTGGGTCATTTGTGTAAAAATAATCTCAGATTATGAAATCTATTACCAAACTTATTTTACCGTCTATGTAGATAGTGTGAAATTACCTTTCCAATAACATATAGCTTGGAAACATAATCAAAACCTTTTTTTTTTTTTATCATGTAGACTCATTATCTATTTCTGCATAAGAAAATTGTGATACTAATTTAGGAACACCAATAATAAATGATATAAATGATAATAATATTACTTGCAATAATAATACTAATAATATAACAAATACCAGTTATTATGACTGTAATAGCAATAGTAATAAAAAATAATAGTAATAATACCAATAGCAATAATACTGATACTAATAACAATAATAGTAAGGCAAACCGTAACAAACTATGATAATGATTATCATAATAACCATATTGGAAAGAAGAAAAAAAAAAAAAAAAAAAAAAAAAAAAAAAAATGAACAAGTATCTCCATTACCTTGCTGTGCCCAGCCAATCAGGTGCCCATGGGAAGGCCTCTGAAATCCTTCAATATCTGCTTCAAGCTCTTTATACATGTTCAGTAAACTGGGAAATGGGGAGAAATTACCCAATTATAGTGACATATGTATGAGGACATAGGGGGTTATGTCCATGCAGGAAATGTGTACTCTAGGTTTCCTGTGCTCAATTTTGATCCCACCTGATGCCAATACGCACAGCTCCAGTTCACTGGGTAGGGCCAAGCATGGTATGAACCTTGTAATTGTAAAACCAACACAATCCTTAAATATACTAATAATACTCCAAATCAACACAAAGGTCAAATAAATCCATTAATCTTACAGCGAGGACAAAATTACATTTAAAATCTATTAACACTTCAAACATTTACCCTCAACAGAAACTTATTTACTTAAAAGAGCTCTTCTCATCTTTCAAATAAAGCTTTCCTTTGACATTTCTCTAATAGCACCCTTGCTGAAACTAGACAACTCTCCTACCTTGGAGGTGGTGGAACTCCCTTCTGGACACTAAAGCAGAGGCCATGAGCTTGCCTCGGCCCATGGTATGGGTCCTGGCCCAAGATGACCACCTTTACATCTCGCAGCTCGCAATTGTGTGTCCAGGAGTACACCTGTTCGGCAGGGGGAAAGATAGTCGACCGCTTGCGTTCACCCTCCAGGAAACTGCTTAGCTGTGTGTGTGGTGGTATGGTCAGTTACAGATTCACCTGACCTAGGAACAGTATTAGTCATTGCTACTGAAGGACTATTCAAAGGTAATTACACAACAACAGAAAACTATGATTAGAGATCAGAATCACCCCCCCCCCCCCAAAAAAAAAAAAAAAAAAAAAAAAAAAAAAAATATATATATATATATATATATATATATATATATATATATATATATATATATATATATATATATATATATATATATATATATATACATCAACTTGGTCAGTCACTCCAGAAAAGTTTTCCTCAAAATTTGACTTGAAAGCATGAAGCCAAAACTTTATTCCAAGAGGTGCAGAAAGTTCCAAAAAGAGTATTGTGCAGCAGAACAGACTTGCAACAACACCAGGATAAAAAAAGGCATCTACATTGAACATCAGCAATATGTTACTACAACATAATATTCTGAAAGAAAAAAGGAAGTTCTCATAATGCAATGAGGGTAATAACGATTAAACATAACATTAGTACTGATACAGTCAGAATAGTATGGTCTTTATGAAATCATCCAGTGCAGTGCTTTATTATAACATATTAAGTGAATAGTTTATTCTATAGTTTGAATTGAACATTGATAACTCCTATCTCTTACCATACTTAACATCTTCCTTGAACAAACAAGAGATATTTTGGAAGCCATAGAGAGGATTACATGCTTTAGCAAAATCGCAGCCACGGCAACCTTATCTGATGAACCACACATGTAAGGCAACCCACAGCAATGTCATGACTTTCAAACCACAGCTATGCCATTGCTTTCATCACTTTTGGAAAATTACGAGATATGAGTGAAAACAAAATAAACATTTGAGAGCAATAACATCTGTGAAAGAACTATATGAATCACGGATCGTCAATACAGACCTAATAACGCAGATCACTGCACTCAAAATGAAATGTTTTAGAGAAGTAATAGAAATTATTTTTACAGAATGAGGGACAAAATAATAAGAAAATAAAAATAAATAAAACCATAAAAGTCAAACATGGAAACAGCTACTCCCTATCATAGAAATAGCAACACAAGATGGATTGAGTAGGTCACAAAAATGACTGAATTTCTCTTGCAAACATCATGCACAGAGGGCTCCAGAAAACCGAGGATGAAGCAGGTTAAGAAAAGCTTGGGTGAAGAATATTAACCCATCCCCGACGGGGGAATTCTAGCCTTGAATGTCCAAATGCCGGGGCGTTCGAATTATTAGGCCTAAATCAATTGAATGGCTGGCACAATACTGTGCCGCCCGGCAACTGGGCTTTTGAATGCACAGTACACATGCTGTACCACCCGTCCTGTGTGGGTTAAGGGGTGGACTGGAATACAGGAAATAAAGGGTGTTTTGAAGAAGAGTGCTGAGACAAGGTCAGAGTTTCTATGGCCTACTACAGGCTACAAAGGGTGATTTTAATCATGCAATGTGTAGGAAATCTTACTATAAATTCAAAGTCCTTCTTTAAACTAGTATCTACTAATCTTTTTATACAAACACTATACACAAAATATCCAGTTAATGAGGTTTTAATGTTTATATAAAAATAATAACAACTGTTGTGTACTTACATGGAAATTACTGAATGCAGTGGCAAGAGAAAATTATGAGATAAAAAATAGAATAGTTGACCAAATCATTATCAGACAACACCCTAAACAACACAATGGATTAATTTAAAGACAAGCTAATCAACTTTAGTATTTGTATGTATCTCAAAAAAATATATTATTTATAAGTCAACGTCTAACCAGAAAGAGAGACAGAACACTCACCTTCTCAAAATATGGCTTTGAAAACTCTGACTTCAAAGCTGTGAACCAACTTGGTCCAATGTTCTCATGAAGAGCCACGAACTTCCTGCTCGCCTGCTTGATCTCAGCCTGGGAGGTTACAGCACACAATATCAACATTAAAATATGACTACAGTTACAATATCCATCTCTCAATTCAACATTATAATCCTATTTTATAACTGGGATATTCCTGATTGAGAGCACAAAGGTTCAACCTTTGCTGCAAGGCAAACACAATTCCCACTAAATGATACAACAGCACATCTATATGCATCTATAAAAATAAACCAATTCCATACATCTTTAGAAATATAAATCAGTTCTATCTACTTTTATAGATGGCCATTGCATAACTTATTTCCTGATATCATCCATTACAAGGGAAACAAATCAACTCGCCTTCAACTTGTTCTTCTGCATGCGTTCCTTCTGCTCTGGACTGAGGCAGGTATTCGAGACTGGCACCGATGATCTCGTTGGGGAGTCTAATGGTTGATAACGGACGTGACGATGATTACTTATATATATATATTTTTTTTTCAAATGTTTGGTAATCTATTTGACAACTCAAAATTCATAGCAGATCTTATTCTATACCTAATTTTAACATGTCATACATTTAAGGACATAGCAGTCTAGGTTTTATATAATCCGAGTTACAATAATCTACTGCTATTTGTGATCTAATCTCATATTTTGTATCTTATATCTACATGTCATAAGAAAACAAAAATCTATATGTAAATATTTGATTTTGCTCGTGTAGTTACATATTCTTAAATGTTTGAATGCAGTAGCCTGTCTGCCAATAAATTAGCTAATTATCTCTACTAAAAATATGATACTATCATAAATTTCAGAAAAAAACACACTAAAATTTCCGTATTTCATGATTGTTTCCTCAACCAGTTTTTCTAATACTTCCTACAAACCTAAAAGTATCCTACACATCCCTAATTTTTTTTGTCCTGCAGCTAAAGCACCTGGCAATAGTATCAACACATCAACATCAAATCACGACTGAAAATGACCTGGTGCATTGGCATTCTCTTCATTCTCCTTCTCATTGCAAATCTTTGGCTTCTTTGCAACCTGCGTGTCCTGGGAAGAAGAAAAATATATGATAATAATGATGATATTAAATGCAATATTACAAATAATGAAAATAACAATATAAGTTGTAATTGGGAGTCATCTGAAATAACACTGATAATAATAATGGGAAATTAAAATCATTTCCATATAAAAAAAAAAAGGAATAACAATAAAAGTACAAACAAAAATATTAACAAGAGAAGATAGCAATAACAAAAAAATTAAAAACCATACTGAAACTTTTACAACTACTACTACTTATATCATAGAAAAAAATACAAATATTAAGCCATAGACTCTCTTGCCCGGTCTCTTAGATGGGTTTATTTCATAGTGAGGCAGCTTCACACAACATACTTTGACTTTTCCCAATCTCTTTCAATCACTCATTGTAAAACTAGAGCCAATTTTGTATTATATTTTTTGTGTTTTATTGTGTTTAGAGACTTATGTGCGCCACGAGACAAGCTCTATCAATGCTGAGTTGACTATAATTGTAGTATAGGATCGATATTATCTCATTATTTTCTTTATGCCCAGTGGGATAGAAGTATTGCTGTTTTATGGGAGGACAAAAAGCAACTTTATTTTTTCGTATTTGTGTACTGTCGTGAATGAATACAAAACATATAACGAACTAAAATGAAGATAACATGAAGAGGTAGGTAAGAGGAAGAAAACCTGTGCTTATGACTGTGAGTGACATAGTAAAAGGCATCACTATTGGCACAGGAGACACTGGGCATGGTTTGAGTCAACTTCCTCTTCTCGTTCTGCCTGCATATCCTTCATCTGAGCAAGAGCAAGAGGTCTTCAACATGCTATGTATCATCACTTTATAGATACCTTGGATGGGTGCCATTCAAGGCTCTCTCTCCTGCTGGTGCTAGAAGAAAGTGGTGCCATCTACGTTTTGGATGTTAGGTTTGCTCAATATTATGGTAATTATAGTAATTATGACTGCAATTGCCATCATCACTCACTCCTTACTTATAGCACAATAAAATAACACAGTGATCCAAAATCCTTGAATGTCATGCACGTCATAACGCCCATCATGAGGCCAAAGCTCTCGTGTCATGTATGTCAAGACACCTGTCCGCAATGGGATAAATAATACAAATATAAAAATAATGAACGTATATGGTCAGGTAATTACAATATTTTTCGGTTGATATAGTGGGCCCATTTCCCATACAATTGTATATATGTAAAAATAATGTATGTTCCTGTATTCAATGGGTCAAACATCAAATGAAAAAAAATTGCCACTATATGATTATTCAATAATCATATTAATAAATGGATATAATATATAATCATTAATAAATAAATATAATGAATACCAAATATAATAAATACCGAACCAAATATAAACAAAAATACATAACCTGAACATGTTTCTTTTTTTGTAGTAGTAAAAAATGATAATGATAAAACAACGATAACAAAAATGATATGAAAAAACAATAGATTAACATATTAAATTCAACATAAAACCACCAATAACAGGAACAGCAACAGGAAGTATAACAAATAACAGGAACAACAACAGGAAGTGTAACAATAACAGGAACAGCAACAGGAAGTATAACAATAACAGGAACAACAGGAAGTGTAACAATAACAGATACAGTAACAGGAAGTTTAACCCATTGCGGACAGGTGTCATGACATACATGACGTAGGAGCTTTGGCCTGAGGACGGGCGTCATGACGTACATGACGTTCGGGGATTTTGGATCACTGTGCTATTTTATTTTGCTATGAAAAAGGAATGAGTGATGATGGCTGCTGCAGTCATAATTACTATAATTACCATAATATCATGCTAGCTTAACGTCCAAAACCTAGATGGCACCACTTTTTCCTAGCACCAGCAGGAGAGAGAGCCTTGAATGGCACCCATCCACGGTCTCTAGCAAGCACTGTCTCTATAGAGCAATGGGACACACTAAGTTGATGAACCCTTGCTCTAAAGTACAGCCGATGAAGGATGTGCAGGCAGAACGAGAAGAGGAAGGTGACTCAATACATACCCAGTGTCTAAAATGTGCTCCTATACCAATATGGATGCCTCTCACCGTGGCACTCACAGTCACAAGCACAGTTTTCATACCTCTTCCCTACCTCTTCTTGTTACCTTTATTGTAGGTGGTTATATGTTTCGTATTCATTCACGACGGCACAAAAATACGAAAAAATAAAGTTGCCTTTTGTCCTCACATAAAACAGCAATACTTCTATCACATTGAGTATAAAGAAAATAATAAGCTAATATATATAATATACTACAATTTTAGTCAACTGCAGCATTGACAGAGCCTGTCATATGGCACAAATAAGTCTCTAAACTCAATAAAACACAAAAAAATAAAACCGCAAAAACTGCTCTAGTTTTACAATGAACGACTGAAAGAGAGTGGGATGATTCAAATTATATTGCTTAATGCGGTCTCTCTCTAAAATAAAACCTATCCTGGAGGCTGGGCAAGCAAATTTATCTCTGTCTGCAATGGGTTAACAACAAAAGGAAGTGTAACAATAACAGGAACAACAACAGGAACAACAACAGGAAGTATAACAATAACAGGAACAACAACAGGAAGTGTAATAATAACAGGAACAACAACAGGAAGTGTAACAATAACAGGAACAACAACAGGAAGTGTAACAATAACAGGAACAGCAACAGGAAGTGTAATAATAACAGGAACAACAAAAGGAAGTGTAACAATAACAGGAACAAAAGGGAGGGGTAACAATAACAGAAACAGCAACAGGAAGTGTAACGACAACAGGAACAGCAACAGGAAGTGTGACAATAACAGCAGCAACAGGAAGTGTGACAATAACAGGAACAGCAACAGGAAGTATGACAATGACAGGAACAGCAACAAGAAGTGTGACAATAACAGGAAGTGTAACAATAACAGAAACAGCAACAGGAAGTGTAACGACAACAGGAACAGCAACAGGAAGT
>NW_028234432.1:21601595-21611595 GCF_977035675.1 Penaeus japonicus | reverse complement strand
TATATATATATATATATATATATATATATATATAATATATATATATAAATAAATATAGATAGATATATATATATATATATATATATATATATATATATATATATATATATATATATATATATATATATATATATAGAACAAGTGATAGTTCATCATCACCTTTTTTTCTCTCTCCATTCATCTCTCTCTCTCTATCTATCTATCTTTATCTCTCCCTCCTTACCTCCCTCCACCTCTTTCTCACCTTTCTCACTCACTCTCTCCCTCTCCCCCCCCTCGCTCTCTCTCTCCCTCTCTTCCCACTTCCCTCCCTCCCTCAATCCCCCTCCCCCTCTCCCTCCCTCCCTCCTTACCTTCCACTGCCCGTCTATATGTGTAATCTCTCCCATTGCAGGACTTGGAGTAACCCCACCAATTCTCCAGGAAAGCTAGCGTTGTCACAAGCGAAGTGGGAAGGGAGTCCATCTGGCGAGACAACAGAGTAAAACAACTCACAAGATGCAAAGGGAAGAGGAAAAAAGAGGCTTGATTGACACTCTGAAAGGGACAGTAGAGGAGATGGACGTCAAAGGAACGGCAGAACAGATCGGCGTTAAAGGAAAAGCAGAACAGATCGACGTCGAAGGAATGGTAGAAAGGACCGACGTTGAAGGAACGGCAGAACGGATCGACGTCGAAGGAACAACAGAAAGTATCGACTTCGAGAGAACGGCAGAACAGATCGTCGTCGAAGGAACAACAGAAAGTATCGACGTCGAGGGAACGGCAGAACAGATCGTCGTCGAAGGAACAGCAGAACGGATCGACGTCGAAGGAACAACAGAAAGTATCGACGTCGAAGGAACAGCAGAACGGATCGACGTCGAAGGAGCAGCAGAAGGTATGGACGTCGAGGGAACAGCAGAAAGGACTGACGTCGAAGGAACGGCAGAACAGATCGTCGTCAAAGGAACACCAGAACGGATCGACGTCGAAGGAACAACAGAAAATATGGACGTCGAAGGAACAACAGAAAGTATGGGCGTCGGAGGAACAGCAGAAAGTACCGACGTCGAAGGAACGGCAGAAACGACCGACGTCGAAGGAACGGCAGAACGGATCGACGTCGAAGGAACAACAGAAAGTATCGACGTCGAGGGAACAGCAGAAAGGATCGACGTCGAAGGAACGGCAGAACGGATCGACGTCGAAGGAACAACAGAAAGTATCGACGTCGAGGGAACAGCAGAACGGATCGACGTCGAAGGAACGGCAGAACGGATCGACGTCGAAGGAACAACAGAAAGTATCGACGTCGAAGGAACGGCAGAACGGATCGACGTCGAAGGAACAACAGAAAGTATCGACGTCGAGGGAACAGCAGAACGGATCGACGTCGAAGGAACAACAGAAAGTATCGACGTCGAAGGAACAGCAGAAAGGACCGACGTCGAAGGAACGGCAGAACGGATCGACGTTAAAGGAAAAGCAGATATGATCGACTTCGAAGGAACAACAGAAAGGACCGACGTTGAAGGAACGGCAGAACAGATCGTCGTCGAAGGAACAGCAGAAAGTATGGACGTCGAGGGAACAGCAGAAAGGACTGACGTCGAAGGAACGGCAGAACAGATCGTCGTCGAAGGAACAGCAGAAAGGACCGACGTCGAAGGAACAGCAGAAAGTATGGACGTCGAGGGAACAGCAGAAAGGACTGACGTCGAAGGAACGGCAGAACAGATCGTCGTCGAAGGAACAACAGAAAGTATCGACGTCGAAGGAACAGCAGAAAGTATGGACGTCGTGGGAACAGCAGAAAGGACCGACGTTGAAGGAACAGCAGAAAGAGCCGACGTCGAAGGAATGGCAGAACGGATCGACGTCGAAGGAACGGCAGAACAGATCGTCGTCGAAGGAACAGCAGAACGGATCGACGTCGAAGGAACAACAGAAAGTATGGGCGTCGAGGGAACAGCAGAAAGGACTGACGTCGAAGGAACGGCAGAACAGATCGTCGTCGAAGGAACAACAGAAAGTATGGACGTCCAAGGAACAACAGAAAGTATGGGCGTCGTGGGAACAGCAGAAAGGATCGACGTCAAAGGAACAGCAAAAGTGATCGATGAAACAATAGACATGATAAGCGTCGAGGGTCATGTCATCCCTCACGTCCAGATTGAACTCGAGGGGCTTCCAGTTCGCTTCGTGGTAGACACCGGCTGTCAGTGTAGCTCCATTACCAAAAGACAGATGAAAATCCTAGGCTATGAGGCGACCGATTTGGAGGTCACTGGGGATGCTCCGTGCCGCACGCTAGGACATCTGCTTCTCGATGTCAAGATCAATGCCTACGAGATGAGGAAAAGCTTCATAGTCAACGACAGTTTTGTTTACAACTTGCTTGGTCTCGATATTCTTGCAACGTACTGCTGCATCATAGATTTGGATAAGAATACACTAACTTTGCGTGAGTACAATGAAGATGCCTCATGGGACATTCCGAAGACCACTGTGACCGTTCAAGGCAAAGATGTGGAAATGGAGATCGACACAGGCTGTGAAAGCTGCACGAGCGGGCCCTTGAGTCTGGCAAAGGAGCTCGACTTGTCTCTGAAGCCTGCACATGGCCGATCCGTGCTTGGAGTCGGTTATGAAGTCGCCGTTCCATATGTGGCCACCGACTTGTGCATTGAGGCGTTTGGCCGCAGAATGAGTAACGCCTGGTACACCGTGAAGCCCGACGAAACTCCAGAGGAACACAAGGACCCTATATTGGGAGTGGTTTTCTTCTCCGGGTTGCGGCTGCAGTTCAATCCCGACGGGACGTTTGGAGTAACAGGACCAAGGCAGGAAGACCAGGTGGGACGCTCAGCTGAGCCCAGGGAAGAGGGAGAGGCCGCTACGACGACCACAGAAGAACCTCTGGGATTCGATGAGGGACCCACTGCAACAGCCACCTCAGAAAAAACACAGGAATCCGATGAGGAACTTGCAGCCTCAGCCGTCACAGAAGAGCCTCATGAATCCAATTAGGAACTCTGCCACAGAAGAGCGCCAGAGATCTAGTAAGCTACACTGCGAGTTCATATGATGATGATGCACGCATTTTTTTGTTGTTGTTTATATGTGGTGTGTGCTTATTTGTATTTTTTTTTGTATATGGGAGAGAAAGAGAGGAAAAGAGATAATGTAACTGTAATAATCATAATGATGATACTGATAATGACGATAGTAATGGTATATCTATCTCTCTTTCTCTCTTTATTGATATATGGTGTAACAGGCAGTTGCTATAACTTTAAGTATTAATTACTTTTTGACAAAAATCTTATTTTTTCAATTGATCTTCATCTTTGTCTTTCGACTTATCCCTGTATTAGGGGTCGCCACAACGCGTCAACTTTCTCCATATCTTTCTATCTTGTGTGTCCTCCTCCACAGCACCTACTTGCATCAAATCTTCTCTGATGTTGTCCATAAAACGCCTTTTCGGTCCGCCCTTGCGCCTCTTTCTTGGTGGTGCCAAAATTCTTCGGGCAACGTAGTTCTCTTCCCTTCTCTTCACGTGCCCAAACCATCTCAGTCTCTTAACTTCTCCCCAAGCCTTCTTGTAACTAGCATGTCCCTCACTGTCTCATTCCTGATTCTGCTTTTCCGTGTGAGACCCAGAGTGAATCTCAACATTCGCATCTCTGCCACCTCCAACTTTGTTACTGGCATTGTCTCTATGCCATAAAACATCGCTGGTCTTACACACGTCCTATAGATTTACCCCTTCACTCCTATTAGCATGTTCCTGTCACACAAAACTCCCGTCACTTTTCTCCTCCCATTCCAGCCTGCCTGTATTCTCCTTTTAACTTCGGCATTGCTAGATCCTTCACAGTCAACTGTTGAACCCAGATACTTAAATGCATTCATTTTCTTGATGCCTTTCCCTTGCATCTTAACTCTGCCATCTCCTTCCTTCTCACTTACACAGAGATAATCAGTCTTCCTTCTGCTGACTTTCATGCCACGCTTCCCCAATGCGTGTCTCCACCGCTTACGTCTCCTCTTCTTTCGCTACATAACACAACGTCGTCTGCAAACATCATAAACCACGGCGCTCCTTTCCTAATCCCATCAGTTAACTTATCCATGATGACAGCAAACAAGTACGGGCTCATGGCTGACCCTTGGTGTCATCCAACGTCAACCTTAAACCCTTCTGTGTCACCCACTACACTTCTCACTCCTGTCCTACACTCATTATACATATTTTGTACCACCCTTATATACACTTCCGGTATCGATGACTCTCGCATGCAGTGCCACAATTCCTCTCTTCGTACTCTATCACATGCCTTCTCCAGATCGATGAACACAGAATCCAGTTGCCTTTGTCCCTCTCTGTACTTCTCCATCAGCATTCGCAGTGCAAAAATGGCATCTGTGGTACTTCTCCCAGGCATAAAACCAAACTGTTCATCACAGATTCTGCAGCAGCTCCTCAGCCTTGTGTCTCATTAGTTTGAGGCCCCGATAGTTACCACAATCCTGCGTGTCTCCTTTGTTTTTGTAAATGGGTATCAATGTGCTCTTTCTCCACACATCTGGAATTCTCTATCCTGCCAGGATTTTGTTGAATAGGGATGTCAAATATCCAACCCCTACTTCTTTTGGGCTTATCCATGCTTCTATAGGGATGTTATCTGGTCCTAAACCTTTGCCTCTCTTCATCTCTCAGTCTTTACCTTATCCTGTGTTACTCCTGCAACCCATTTATCTCTCATTTCCCTGGGTTTTTCAGCATTCATCATCCCTTCGAAGTAGTCTTTCCATCTCTGCAGCACCTCCTCCTCGGTGGTCAAAACTTTATCCTCAGCATCCTTTATCAGCCTAATTTGGTGCCCGTCCTTTGCTGCTCTATCCCTCTGCTTTGCCACTCTATACACCATGTTTTCCCCCTCTTTCGTATCCAGCTTCTCATATATCTCCTCACTCGCTTCTTTCTTTGCTTTCGCCACTGCCTCCTTTGCCTTGTTCTTCGCTTCCTTATACAAAAACTTTCTTCTCAGATTTTTTCTTTTGTGCCACTCTTCCCATGCTTCTTTCTTTCTCGCAATAGCTTCCTGTGCTTCTTCGTTCCACCACCATATTTCCCTGTCCTCCTTCATTTTCCCAGTTGTCATACCAAGAAATTCCTTTGCTGTTTCTCGCAAGACTTTCGATGCGCCTACCCAGGTGTTGTCTTCCACCCCATTTCATCTTCTGGTCTACCTCCAGTCTGAATTTCGCACCAAAGTTTTTTTTTTCTTTTTCTCGCAGTCTCCACCACTTGATTCTAGGTTCTGTTATTACCTCTCTTCTCCTTCGGCTCGTCAGCCTTTTCTTTTCAACTGATGAATATCCATTTGTTCGTTTCCTTTGATATTAAACGGATATTAAAAAGATTAATCAGAGAACTGTGTCATGATAATGTCATTACTATTTGGTTTAATGTAAAGGTTCCAAGTAAAACTATCATAAAAAAATCGGAGCATTTATTAACATCTAGTTATACTAAGATGGATGCGACAAAGTTACAATACTGAAGGTCATGTAAACTAACAAGTAAACAACACACAATCTGCGCTCTTGCCGGTTATGCAATGCAGGTCCATATATCAGATTCTTTCACAACGTGATATTACAAAAAAGATATATCATGAATTATAAACATCTTGATATCTTCAAAGATGAATATAAGCAATTCACTACAACAATATTAAGAACTAAACGTTTAATTATATAGATCGGTAAGGACCCCACCATCTCATAAGTCCTATATTAGTCCTATACTTCGGCTGAGCAGTGATTCCTTGAAAATCACTGTTTTTAACTGACTAATTTCTTAACTGAATTTAAATGTTCAACATCCCCACTACATCTTCATCTACCTAGCCTCATGTCTTACTAGCTAATGCCTATCTTCTAGTAAATGAACTGTGATCACGCTAAAATAATGTGCTGAAATTAACGACAAACCTCACAAGAATATAATCACACACAAAAACATATCTATAATCATAGCGAGTAATCGGCTGGCTTATCCTAAACCCAGGAATATTCTAACTAATCATTTCTAATTCCTGTCCGCTGTGTTAGAGCATAAAAGCAAACACAATATACCACTGTTAGGACTTTTTAGAATGAGCCACCATTAAACATGGACCTACAGTTACACTCTGATCTTCCTTCCGGAAACCCTCGATCACGTCACGCGCCTTTGGGTATCAATGAACCTGATTCTTACAACTTTGAAGATACCCACAGAAGGAGAGAGAGAGAGAGAGAGAGAGAGAGAGAGAAAGAGAGAGAAAGAGAGAGAAAGAGAGAGAAAGAGAGAGAAAGAGAGAGAGAGAGAGAGAGAGAGAGAGAGAGAGAAAGAGAGAGAAAGAGAGAGAAAGAGAGAGAAAGAGAGAGAGAGAGAGAGAGAGAGAGAGAGAGAGAGAGAGAGAGAGAGAGAGAGAGAGAGAGAGAGAGGGGGGGGGGGGCGGGCTGAGCGTCTTCACCTCGCTGTACTCCTCAACTTCCAAAGGAAGCGCCTGCACTATTTCCGGGGGAGAAAAGGCAGATGTCTCTCACTCCGGTCTCTTTCCTCGCTCTTCTCTTTCTTCTCTCTCTCTATCCATTGCCCCTTTCTCTTTCCTATTCTCTCATCTCTCTCTCTCTCTCTCTCTCTCTCTCTCTCTCTCTCTCTCTCTCTCTCTCTCTCTCTCTCTCTCTCTCTCTCTCTCTCTCTCTCCTTCCCTCCTTCCCAAGCAAATACAATGCCCTGCTCTCTCTCTCTCTCTATCTATCGCACTTCTATTTAAAAAGTATTAATTACGGCAGAAGTATAAGTAAATACGTAAAAGACTGTAACAATGATTAGCCGTATCACAATCAGTAATCATAATTAATATATCATCACCAACCCACTTCTCTCTATATATATATTTGCAATTTTTCTAATAACGAAAAGCAAGTCAAGGAAAGGGAAGCTTTTACAAGGAATCAGTGAGATTGTATATCTATCCTTCTAGCACCAAGAAAACCTGTATATATACAGGTATATATATATATATATATATATATATATATATATATATATATATATATATATGTATGTATACATATATATATATATGTATGTATACATATATATATATATATATATATATATATATATATGTATATATACATATGTTTATATAAATACACAATGGACATGTTTATATGCATCATCAAGTATTTTAGTTGTATCTTTAGTTTTATAACATCCGTTCGTAATTCCAAACGGTTTGGGTTTTCAGTCATCTATCATTTCAATTTTTGCAAAATAATTTTACAAAAGATTGTGTAACTAAGGATGTAGCAGTATATCCAGTAATTATTCATCCTCATCTAATTACCTGTTTGACGACCCAATAGAAAAGACGTCTGAATAGTTAGTTATTAAAGGATTAATGAATTAAGTAAATATTGGTAGATGCACATAATTCCTCACTTTAAAGTTAGAATATGTTCAATGCAACATGAATGTAATAGCCTTGGTTCTTGTATTTGATTTTTAAAAAATATATATATATACATATACTAGAGTCCAAGATAGTAAACTCTGAAAATAATCAAACATAAACACAGACATCATTATCTCTCATCCTTCTAAAAACATCGTAGTTTGCCTCTGCCGCATGGACGCCCCGATTCAACATTTACATTCTCACTCACATTAGTGTTTGTCCCTCGAGAACCACGAGTAGAACAGAAGAAGAAGTGAAGTGAAGCAGTGAAGCGCCGCTGAAGCCCTGCATGGGGAATTCATCGCTGCAAAACCCATTCTTTTTTCGAAATCTCTCACTTTCAGAGAAAGGAAGACAGACAGATAGACAAACTGGCGGACAGACGGAATGCAGTATGATAAGATATCTATGATAATGCATTATCCTTCTAAGAGTTGCATCTTAATGTTGCCTCATGGGATATGATACCTGACAGAGAGCGGAAACAACCACCATTCTTAATCACGCCTCGCTTGTCTTGCCATGACAATCGTAACTTTTCTCATCCAATTTTATTTATTTATTATTCTCATTTATTATTTATTTATTATTTACTTATTATTTATCTATTTATTATTATCTATCTATTTATTTATTTATTATTTATCTATTATTTATTTATTATTTATATATTATCTATTTATTATTCTCAAGCAATTTTATTTTATTTTAATTCGTTTAGCATTCCAGTTTAATGAAGGTCATGATGACACATGTGCTGGGGGGGGAGGTTGTTGTTTTAAAGGCATCACTCAATGTCATGATGGTGATACGTTTGCTTTTTCAAGGATGCTGTGATTTATATCCACATTTCATAGAATTTTACGTATATATGTATATAAAAGTGTACAATTAGGGCCAGTAGGTGGGACACCCGGCTACAACCTTCTTGGGAGAAATATGTCCAGCAGTGGAATGATACAGACTGAAGAAAAGAAAAAAGAAAGAAACAAAAAGAGAAAAAAAAAATATATATATACACAAATACATATATATACATATATAAATGTGTGTATATATGCTCACGCGTGCACACACACACACACACATTATCATCAATATCATAATCATTATTTTCATTATCACTATTATCATGTTCATTGTCATCATTATTACCATCTCACAAATACTCTTAAATATTAACACACATGCACAAGATAACACATACACATAAATACATACAGACACATATAAACACAAACACTCACACACAGAAGACCACACATATACACACAAATACGCGGAAAAAGCAGAAACAAATACTATAAACACAAACACATGCACACGCACACATAGAAAACACACACAAACGCACACACAGAAATCACACACATACACACACAGAAACACATGCAACAGAAACACACACACACACACACACACAAACAAACACATACACACACACACACACACAAACACACACACACACACAAACAGACACACATACAAACAGATACAAACAAACAGACACACACACAAACAAACAGACACACATACACACACGAACACACACACACACAAACAGACACATACACAAACAAACAAACATACGCATACAAAAAAAACACACAGAAAATACACACAAACGCACACACAGAAACACACACACATACACACGCAGACACGGAAAACACACACAGAGAATCACATACACACACACA
Organism: Penaeus japonicus; assembly: GCF_977035675.1. NCBI lineage: Eukaryota > Metazoa > Arthropoda > Malacostraca > Decapoda > Penaeidae > Penaeus > Penaeus japonicus. Next base: position 21,602,387 of record NW_028234432.1, on the reverse strand, counting down.
GAAACACATGCAACAGAAACACACACACACACACACAAACACACACACACAAACACACACACACAAACAGACACACACACAAACAAACAGACACACACACACACAAACAAACAAATACACACAAACAAACACACACACAAACAGAAACACACATAAACAAACAGACACACACACACGAACACACACAAAAACAGACACAGACACAAACAAACAAACATACAAATACACAAAAACACACACAAAGGCACACACAGAAACACACATACATACACACGCAGACACGGAAAAGACACACTCACAGAATCACATACACACACAGAAACACACATAAACATACACACAGAAACACATGCAATAGAAGCACACACACAAACACACACACACACAAACACACACACACAAACAAACAGACACACACACATACGAACACACACACACAAACAGACACAAACAAACAAAAACATACAAACACACACACAAACAGACACACACAAACAAACACACACACACGAACACACACACAGACACAGACACAAACAAACAAACATTTTACACACAAAACACACACAAACGCACACACAGAACACACATACACACGCAGACACGGAAAACACACACACAGAATCACATACACACACAGAGAAGCACATGCAACAGAAACACACACATAAACACACACACAGAAACACTCACACAGAAACACATGCAACAGAAGCACACACACTCACACACACACAAACACACACACACAAATACACACACACAAACACACACAAACACACACACACAAAC
>NW_028234432.1:21592545-21596495 GCF_977035675.1 Penaeus japonicus | reverse complement strand
TATATATTGCAATTTTGCTAATAACGAAAAGCAAGTCAAGGAAAAAAAGGCCAAGCTCTTTAACAAGGAATCAGTGAGATTGTATATCTAATCCCTTTCTAGCACCGAAGCAAAACCTGTATATATACAGGTATATATATATATAAATATATATATATATATATATATATATATAAAATGTATATATAAGTATGTATGATATTAGTAATATATACATATGTATGTATACATACTATATATATATATATATATATAGATATATATATATATACATATATTGTATATATACATATGTTTATATAAATACACAGTATGGTCTGTGTTCTATATGCATCATCAAGTATTTTAGTTGTATCTTTATTTTTATAACATCCGTTCGTAATTCCAAACGGTTTGGGTTTTCAGTCATCTATCATTTCAATTTTTGCAAAATAATTTTACAAAAGATTGTGTAACTAAGGATGTACAGTATATCCAGTAATTATTCATCCTCATCTAATTACCTGTTTGACGACCCAATAGAAAAGACGTCTGAATAGTTAGTTATTAAAGGATTAATGAATTAAGTAAATATATGGTAGATGCACATAATTCCTCACTTTAAAGTTAGAATATGTTCAATGCAACATGAATGTAATAGCCTTGGTTCTTGTATTTGATTTTTAAAAAATATATATATATACATATACTAGAGTCCAAGATAGTAAACTCTGAAAATAATCAAACATAAACACAGACATCATTATCTCTCATCCTTCTAAAAACATCGTAGTTTGCCTCTGCCGCATGGACGCCCCGATTCAACATTTACATTCTCACTCACATTAGTGTTTGTCCCTCGAGAACCACGAGTAGAACAGAAGAAGAAGTGAAGTGAAGCAGTGAAGCGCCGCTGAAGCCCTGCATGGGGAATTCATCGCTGCAAAACCCATTCTTTTTTCGAAATCTCTCACTTTCAGAGAAAGGAAGACAGACAGATAGACAAACTGGCGGACAGACGGAATGCAGTATGATAAGATATCTATGATAATGCATTATCCTTCTAAGAGTTGCATCTTAATGTTGCCTCATGGGATATGATACCTGACAGAGAGCGGAAACAACCACCATTCTTAATCACGCCTCGCTTGTCTTGCCATGACAATCGTAACTTTTCTCATCCAATTTTATTTATTTATTATTCTCATTTATTATTTATTTATTATTTACTTATTATTTATCTATTTATTATTATCTATCTATTTATTTATTTATTATTTATTTATTATTTATCTATTATTTATTTATTATTTATTTATTATCTATTTATTATTCTCAAGCAATTTTATTTTATTTTAATTCGTTTAGCATTCCAGTTTAATGAAGGTCATGATGACACATGTGCTGGGGGGGGAGGTTGTTGTTTTAAAGGCATCACTCAATGGTCATGATGGTGATACGTTTGCTTTTTCAAGGATGCTGTGATTTATATCCACATTTCATAGAATTTTACGTATATATGTATATAAATGTGTACAATTAGGGCCAGTAGGTGGGACACCCGGCTACAACCTTCTTGGGAGAAATATGTCCAGCAGTGGAATGATACAGACTGAAGAAAAGAAAAAAGAAAGAAACAAAAAGAGAAAAAAAAATATATATATACACAAATACATATATATACATATATAAATGTGTGTATATATGCTCACGCGTGCACACACACACACACATTATCATCAATATCATAATCATTATTTTCATTATCACTATTATCATGTTCATTGTCATCATTATTACCATCTCACAAATACTCTTAAATATTAACACACATGCACAAGATAAAACATACACATAAATACATACAGACACATATAAACACAAACACTCACACACAGAAGACCACACATATACACACAAATACGCGGAAAAAGCAGAAACAAATACTATAAACACAAACACATGCACACGCACACATAGAAAACACACACAAACGCACACACAGAAATCACACACATACACACACAGAAACACATGCAACAGAAACACACACACACACACACACACAAACAAACACATACACACACACACACACACAAACACACACACACACACAAACAGACACACATACAAACAGATACAAACAAACAGACACACACACAAACAAACAGACACACATACACACACGAACACACACACACACAAACAGACACATACACAAACAAACAAACATACGCATACACAAAAACACACAGAAAATACACACAAACGCACACACAGAAACACACACACATACACACGCAGACACGGAAAACACACACAGAGAATCACATACACACACACAGAAACACATGCAACAGAAACACACACACACACACACAAACACACACACACAAACACACACACACAAACAGACACACACACAAACAAACAGACACACACACACACAGACACACACACAAACAAACAAATACACACAAACAAACACACACACAAACAGAAACACACATAAACAAACAGACACACACACACGAACACACACAAAAACAGACACAGACACAAACAAACAAACATACAAATACACAAAAACACACACAAAGGCACACACAGAAACACACATACATACACACGCAGACACGGAAAAGACACACTCACAGAATCACATACACACACAGAAACACACATAAACATACACACAGAAACACATGCAATAGAAGCACACACACAAACACACACACACACAAACACACACACACAAACAAACAGACACACACACATACGAACACACACACACACACACAAACAAACAAAAACATACAAACACACACACAAACAGACACACACAAACAAACACACACACACGAACACACACACAGACACAGACACAAACAAACAAACATTTTACACACAAAACACACACAAACGCACACACAGAACACACATACACACGCAGACACGGAAAACACACACACAGAATCACATACACACACAGAGAAGCACATGCAACAGAAACACACACATAAACACACACACAGAAACACTCACACAGAAACACATGCAACAGAAGCACACACACTCACACACACACAAACACACACACACAAATACACACACACAAACACACACACACACAAACACACACACACAAACAGGCACACACACAAATACACGCACAAACAAATAGACACACATACAAACAGACAGACACAAACAAACAAACACACACATACACAAAAACACACACATGCACACACACATACACACACACACTCACACACACGCAGACATACATACATAAACAAACACACACATACAAAAATACACATATAAGAAGACACACACACAAACAAACAAACACGCACACACATAAGCACATAAACATTACCACACACGTACGCACATAAACATTTACACAAACACAAAAGTTACACAGACGCACACACATATATACATAAATACCCACACAAAAACACACACACTGACGCACACAAAATTACACACATGCACATACACATAAATATACACACGCACACACATCTACACAGACGCTCACACACACGCACATAAACACACACAAATACAGACACATAAACACACACACACATAAACACTCACAAATATTAAAGCATATACCAACATAAATACACACACACTCAAATAAATATACACACATATAAACACACCGACATTACCACACACACACACTTAAACAGTCACAGAAAAAAAAAAAAAAAAAAAAAAAAAAAAAAACAGACGCGCACACATATACACATAGATACACATACACACTGCCTCTCGGGAGCATAACCTCCCTACCATAATCCAAGCAGGAGAAATTTACACATCAAGGTAGAACTGTCAAATAGTCCAAAATAGAAGAAGAGACACAATGCCAGTAAAGCGTTTTCTCCTAAGGGATTTGCTTTGCATGATCTACCGCTCTCGCATGCAGGAGCTGGGCTTTGGCAAGT
>NW_028234432.1:21577545-21585045 GCF_977035675.1 Penaeus japonicus | reverse complement strand
GTCTGTGTAACTTTTGTGTTTGTGTAAATGTTTATGTGCGTACGTGTGTGGTAATGTTTATGTGCTTATGTGTGTGCGTGTTTGTTTGTTTGTGTGTGTGTCTTCTTATATGTGTATTTTTGTATGTGTGTGTTTGTTTATGTATGTATGTCTGCGTGTGTGTGAGTGTGTGTGTGTATGTGTGTGTGCATGTGTGTGTTTTTGTGTATGTGTGTGTTTGTTTGTTTGTGTCTGTCTGTTTGTGTGTGTGTCTATTTGTTTGTGCGTGTATTTGTGTGTGTGCCTGTTTGTGTGTGTGTGTTTGTGTGTGTGTGTGTTTGTGTGTGTGTATTTGTGTGTGTGTGTTTGTGTGTGTGTTTGTGTGTGTGTGAGTGTGTGTGCTTCTGTTGCATGTGTTTCTGTGTGAGTGTTTCTGTGTGTGTGTTTATGTGTGTGTTTCTGTTGCATGTGCTTCTCTGTGTGTGTATGTGATTCTGTGTGTGTGTTTTCCGTGTCTGCGTGTGTATGTGTGTGTGTTTCTGTGTGTGCGTTTGTGTGTGTTTTGTGTGTAAAATGTTTGTTTGTTTGTGTCTGTGTCTGTGTGTGTGTTCGTGTGTGTGTGTGTGTTTGTTTGTGTGTGTCTGTTTGTGTGTGTGTTTGTATGTTTTTGTTTGTTTGTGTCTGTTTGTGTGTGTGTGTGTTCGTATGTGTGTGTGTCTGTTTGTTTGTGTGTGTGTGTTTGTGTGTGTGTGTGTTTGTGTGTGTGCTTCTATTGTATGTGTTTCTGTGTGTATGTTTATGTGTGTTTCTGTTGCCTGTGTTTCTGTGTGTGTATGTGATTCTGTGAGTGTGTCTTTTCCGTGTCTGCGTGTGTATGTATGTGTGTTTCTGTGTGTGCCTTTGTGTGTGTTTTTGTGTATTTGTATGTTTGTTTGTTTGTGTCTGTGTCTGTTTTTGTGTGTGTTCGTGTGTGTGTGTCTGTTTGTTTATGTGTGTTTCTGTTTGTGTGTATGTTTGTTTGTGTGTATTTGTTTGTTTGTGTGTGTGTGTGTGTGTGTGTGTGTGTGTGTCTGTTTGTTTGTGTGTATGTCTGTTTGTGTGTATGTGTTTGTGTGTGTGTGTGTGTGTTTCTGTTGCATGTGTTTCTGTGTGTGTGTATGTGATTCTCTGTGTGTGTTTTCCGTGTCTGCGTGTGTATGTGTGTGTTTCTGTGTGTGCGTTTGTGTGTATTTTCTGTGTGTTTTTGTGTATGCGTATGTTTGTTTGTTTGTGTATGTGTCTGTTTGTGTGTGTGTGTGTTCGTGTGTGTATGTGTGTCTGTTTGTTTGTGTGTGTGTCTGTTTGTTTGTATCTGTTTGTATGTGTGTCTGTTTGTGTGTGTGTGTGTTTGTGTGTGTGTGTGTGTGTGTGTTTGTTTGTGTGTGTGTGTGTGTGTGTGTGTGTGTTTCTGTTGCATGTGTTTCTGTGTGTGTGTATGTGTGTGATTTCTGTGTGTGCGTTTGTGTGTGTTTTCTATGTGTGCGTGTGCATGTGTTTGTGTTTATAGTATTTGTTTCTGCTTTTTCCGCGTATTTGTGTGTATATGTGTGGTCTTCTGTGTGTGAGTGTTTGTGTTTATATGTGTCTGTATGTATTTATGTGTATGTGTTATCTTGTGCATGTGTGTTAATATTTAAGAGTATTTGTGAGATGGTAATAATGATGACAATGAACATGATAATAGTGATAATGAAAATAATGATTATGATATTGATGATAATGTGTGTGTGTGTGTGCACGCGTGAGCATATATACACACATTTATATATGTATATATATGTATTTGTGTATATATATATATCTTTTTTTTCTCTTTTTGTTTCTTTCTTTTTTCTTTTCTTCAGTCTGTATCATTCCACTGCTGGACATATTTCTCCCAAGAAGGTTGTAGCCGGGTGTCCCACCTACTGGCCCTAATTGTACACTTTTATATACATATATACGTAAAATTCTATGAAATGTGGATATAAATCACACCATCCTTGAAAAAGCAAACGTATCACCATCATGACATTGAGTGATGCCTTTAAAACAACAACCTCCCCCCCCAGCACATGTGTCATCATGACCTTCATTAAACTGGAATGCTAAACGAATTAAAATAAAATAAAATTGCTTGAGAATAATAAATAGATAATAAATAAATAATAGATAAATAATAGATAAATAATAAATAAATAATAAATAAATAAATAGATAGATAATAATAAATAAATAAATAATAAATAAATAATAAATAAATAATAAATGAGAATAATAAATAAATAAAATTGAATGAGAAAAGTTACGATTGTCATGGCAAGACAAGCGAGGCGTGATTAAGAATGGTGGTTGTTTCCGCTCTCTGTCAGGTATCATATCCCATGAGGCAACATTAAGATGCAACTCTTAGAAGGATAATGCATTATCATAGATATCTTATCATACTGCATTCCGTCTGTCCGCCAGTTTGTCTATCTGTCTGTCTTCCTTTCTCTGAAAGTGAGAGATTTCGAAAAAAGAATGGGTTTTGCAGCGATGAATTCCCCATGCAGGGCTTCAGCGGCGCTTCACTGCTTCACTTCACTTCTTCTTCTGTTCTACTCGTGGTTCTCGAGGGACAAACACTAATGTGAGTGAGAATGTAAATGTTGAATCGGGGCGTCCATGCGGCAGAGGCAAACTACGATGTTTTTAGAAGGATGAGAGATAATGATGTCTGTGTTTATGTTTGATTATTTTCAGAGTTTACTATCTTGGACTCTAGTATATGTATATATATATATATATATATATATATATATATATATATATATATTTTTTTTTTTTTTTTAAATCAAATACAAAAAACCAAGGCTATTACATTCATGTTGCATTGAACATATTCTAACTTTAAAGCGAGGAATTATGTGCATCTACCAATATTTACTTAATTCATTAATCCTTTAATAACTAACTATTCAGACGTCTTTTCTATTGGGTCGTCAAACAGGTAATTAGATGAGGATGAATAATTACTGGATATACTGCTACATCCTTAATTACACAATCTTTTGTAAAATTATTTTGCAAAAATTGAAATGATAGATGACTGAAAACCCAAACCGTTTGGAATTACGAACGGATGTTATAAAACTAAAGATACAACTAAAATACTTGATGATGTATATGAACATGTCCATTTACAGAATATCTAGATCAGAATCAGATTGTGTTAATCGAAAAACTAGAGAATCTCTCCCAGACACAAAGCATCAATAAATATACTGATTCGATGATGAACGATATGAAATAATGGACAAATATAATTTATCAGGTCAGCCATACACCTTAAGCATCTAAATCTAAACCTGTTAAATAGCTGATGCATGAGGTTCTATATTCCGCCATGCAGGGATTCATATAATACAAGAAAATCGAGAAAAAGGGTAAGGCATGGCGATTTGAAGGGTACACTCATGTATTATATCGAGGCCTAATTTTTTTATATATATATATTTTTTTTTATTTTTTTTTTAAGATGGAATGAATCATCAATATTTGTTTGACAAGTACAACCCATCACCTGATAACCTTAAAAGAGCAACATCTTTCTTATATAGTTGTGTAAGTATATACACATATGCACGGGTATATCAGTATGTACAAGTATATTTTCATTTACGCAGGTATATATACGTTTCTATATTATAAAACGTGAAAAAAATACATTATCTTTATCTTATAATTAATAGCTTGCAGATATCGCTGTCTGTCTGTCTCTAATATCAAAATGCACACTATATACTACTATGTCAATCCACAAACATTATCTAAAAATATTTCATATTTACGAATTGCTTCAGAGCATATAATTGAAGGCTAGATACCAAACATGCGTATGTGTATTCAAAACTGCAAAGCTCTTTCTGTAATTCACAATATTCCTAAACATATCCTGTATAAATATAAACATAGCCTCACCAGAAGTGCAAGCTTATATACTACTCAAAATAAGTGTTGAATGTTGAATGTTGTTGAATGAGAAATTGGGAGGGGGGGGGGTAAAAGTCATTACTTTTTCCCCATTATCATTGCAGATATACCGAGCCAGTAGGCAATAGTTGAAAATTATCTAAAAATAGAATACATTACTCAAAGACATCCAAAAACTGAGTTATAATTGATTCGAATTCTTTTCAATGAAATAGAGGAAGTCCACCAGAAGGAGGGAGTGTGTGGCATTACAGAAGGAGAAATAAAATAACGTCGTGATGATAAAATTATATTCATCTCAAGTCATTCGCCAAAGAATAAAACTGTCTACTACATATATAGCGAAAGTTTGACCAAACTCTTGTATCTGATATAAAATTATGAGAACTAAAAGACATACAAATTATGCTCTCAACTTCTTCCACACTGTGTATGTGTGTGTGTTAGATTTAAGAGAAAGATGCTATTACAATTATTAACCAGTTAGTAAATCTAGAAAGTGTATGTATTCATACCTCATAAAAGAGATGGAAATCTTTTTACTTTACGCATTCGAAATTAAAAGGAACATGTATAAATTTATGAAACTTTCCCACAGACGCAGAGCGGTTTAGTATTTACCAGAACAATGGACATGTGTAGCACCTATTGAGTGCTGCTGAATATTTGCTAGATGAAAAAAAAGAAAAAAGAAAAAAACATATACCTCAACAGACCTCTTTCATTTAGACTTATCATAGACGTTGTGGCTGTTCCGAATATTCAAAATACACGGCTTTGACTAATGTACATCTTGATAAAAAATTTCAAAAGTAGTTAATTACTCAATCGAATTTTGAAATCTCCATCAAGTATGAGTGAAAAAAGTGGAAGAATAGAAATAGACATTTTTGAAATTCGAAGATCTAAAAAAGAAATCAAAGAAAAGGTTTATATATTTTTTTCACTTAGTATTATCATATTTTCTTTTTTTTAAAGATTTCTCCGATTTACACCGAGGAGTGTGAATTTATGTGCCTTTTATCGGTCCTTTCTTGTGTCTATGGATACTTTGAAATCAATTTTCCAAAACATAGGCCGGAAAATTATTAATGTTAAAAAAAACAGTCTTTACATAAAACCGGTAGTTATTATTATCTTGCATTATCATTATTATAATTATGAGGATGGTGATGAGGATGATGAGGATTATTGTGATAATAATGATTATTATTATCATCATTATCATTGTCATCATCATCATTACTAACATCATCATTATTATCATTCTAATCATAACCATTATTATTACTATAACGATAATCCTTATTGTCCTAAAAATAATAAATACTATGACCAACACAAATATTATCAATATCGTCATCATTACTCCATATTTCTAATACATTCTATACTTCGTAAATCAAGTATATAAACCATGCATTTCTTTTCAATCTTCTTGGTAGTGCATTCTGGGTAAGCGGTACGTGACCAACACTGAAAAAAAAAACTTTAAGGGATACGTAAGATTAAAAAGGTTTAGAACCTCTGCACTAGTTAGATAAAATTAATTCAATCTTTCTCAATTCTAGAAGGACTAACAATTAATTGAGTATGAAAAATTATCAATAATATTAGCAAGTAAACTATCGAGGAAAAGACGTTTGACATCGAGAACCATCGACAAGTAACAAAAAAAAAGAAAAAAAAAAGTCATATCTTGCAACTGTCCATTCAACTTCTACCAGAGACCTTGAGGTTGACCGATTGAGCATGCACTTGTCCATCAGTATGCCTTTTGGATACTAAGAACAGCGATACTATTATTCGCTCTACTTACGTCAATATAAGTAATATTATACAAACTTAATGTACTATCTACTTCTGGAAACTCGAATAAAAAAAAAAGTGCAGCTTGGTCGTGCACCATTATAAAATCATGCATACTTTTTTTTCGCATTGGCCACTATGTACCGTTCACCTTTATCATATTAATGATTCATATTCTCATATTTAGGGTCTAATGTTCTGTGTATTGCATTGTATACGTCGTAGTAATATTTAAGCGACTTTAATTAATCAAACACTAAGCATTCGAAAAGCGCATACTAACGCCGCTAATTTTAGTAATAATATTTGAGGAACACAAAATTTCACAATAATGTGTATTTGTCAACCATGGTGTACTCCAGTGTTCCACTAATTTGTCACACTTCGCTGTCATCTAGTCTGTCATCTACACTAAATTACACTCATAGTTTATCTTCATCAATCTGAATAAATCATATCCCAAACATGCAACCTTTATAAAAAAAAAAAAAAATCAACGCTCATTTACCCTAAAACATGCATGATTTACCCTCACCATTCTTAAACTACTTCTTCACAAATAGACTCTTAAGCTGTTCCAGATCTACCTCAATAAGTATATTGACATACATTTTCATTACGATCTATCAGTCACTGCAATCGAGTAAAGCGCCTATCACACTTCGGATTTAGGCAATCTGTGTAAAGTATTAAATATATTAAATAATTCTGTTTTTTCATACTTGTTATCATTATTTGTATCGCAGGATACACACACACACACACACACAAACACACACACACACACACAAACACACACACACACACACACACACACACATACACATATACGTATGTATATACTCATAAATACGCAGTCAGCTCTATCTACAGTCTGTATCCCTTTAGAATAACAGCTTCTCGTCAGTTCCCGATAAACAAGCATTGCTGACTCCATCAATCAATATTTTCAACTAACTTTACGGCAATCGTCGTCCTTCTTTCGTTCACCATTTAGTCTGGTTGCATGCAGGCGCCTTTGCTCTTTTTGGGTAACGATAAACATGGAAGGTATTATACCTGCCATGCTGCTGAACAAGTTATTACAATTTACCGCTTCTTGCTCTTCTTAGCTATGATATGAAAACGCTATAATATTGATATGTTATCATCATTAAGGAAGAAAATTACAGGATGTTATCACCTGCGTCGGAGTCTCAAATTTGCATGCGCACGTGCAAACAAAATACACCAAGATGTGCACAAACAATATACCACGCACACGGAAACAAACACAACACGCACACACAACACATACAGACAAATATATGCACACACACACACACACACACACACACACACACACACACACACACACACACACACGCACACACACACACACACACAAACACACACACACACATCCGTACACCCTCCACAAAAACAGACATTCTCCTCAGTTACATTAAATACTAAATATTTATCTGTACTACCAATCCTCCTATAAACCCTTGAAAACCATTTTTTTCAATGCAGGAAATTTAAAAGCATCGCTTGTCTGTCCATTGAAGAGCGAATTCGAAAGCACTGGAGCACGTAAGTAGCGACATCAATATAGATGCATCATATATATTACGTAAGTTATATCGCCTTCAGTTTTAAGTAGCAGATGTTAATGGACTTCCCGTGAGTGCTTTCACTTATTGTGGATCTCGAAGTAACATCACATTATGCAATTAA